>NW_027590705.1:0-200077 GCF_964213995.1 Mustelus asterias
GGGGGAGCGGCGGGTGGGGGTGTTGGGGGAGCGGCGGGTGGGGGTGTTGGGGGAGCGGCGGGTGGGGGTGTTGGGGGAGCGGCGGGTGGGGGTGTTGGGGGAGCGGCGGGTGGGGGTGTTGGGGGAGCGGCGGGTGGGGGTGTTGGGGGAGCGGCGGGTGGGGGTGTTGGGGGAGCGGCGGGTTGGGGTGTTGGGGGAGCGGCGGGTGGGGGTGTTGGGGGAGCGGCGGGTGGGGGTGTTGGGGGCGTGGTGTTGGGGGAGTGGCGGGTGGGGGTGTTGGGGGAGTGGCGGGTGGGGGTGTTGGGGGAGTGGCGGGTGGGGGTGTTGGGGAGTGGCGGGTGGGGGTGTTGGGGGAGTGGCGGGTGGGGGTGTTGGGGGAGTGGTGGGTGGGGGTGTTGGGGGAGTGGCGGGTGGGGGGTTGGGGGAGTGGCGGGTGGGGGAGTGGCGGGTGGGGGTGTTGGGGGAGTGGCGGGTGGGGGTGTTGGGGGAGTGGCGTGTGGGGGGTTGGGGGAGTGGCGGGTGGGGGAGTGGCGGGTGGGGGTGTTGGGGGAGTGGCGGGTGGGGGTGTTGGGGGAGTGGCGGGTGGGGGTGTTGGGGGAGTGGCGGGTGGGGGAGTTGGGGGAGTGGCGGGTGGGGGTGTTGGGGAGTGGCGGGTGGGGGAGTTGGGGGAGTGGCGGGTGGGGGAGTTGGGGGAGTGGCGGGTGGGGGAGTGGCGGGTGGGAGTGTTGGGGGAGCAGCGGGTGGGCGTGTTGGGGGAGTGGCGGGTGGGGGAGTGGCGGGTGGGGGTGTTGGGGGAGTGGCGGGTGGGGGGTTGGGGGAGTGGCGGGTGGGGGAATGGCGGGTGGGGGTGTTGGGGGAGTGGCGGGTGGGGGTGTTGGGGGAGTGGCGGGTGGGGGAGTTGGGGGAGTGGCGGGTGGGGGTGTTGGGAAGTGGCGGGTGGGGGAGTTGGGGGAGTGGCGGGTGGGGGAGTTGGGGGAGTGGCGGGAGGGGGAGTTGGGGGAGTGGCGGGTGGGGGAGTGGCGGGTGGGAGTGTTGGGGGAGCAGCGGGTGGGAGAGTTGGGGGAGTGGCGGGTGGGGGAGTGGCGTGTGGGAGTGTTGGGGGAGTGGCGGGTGGGGGTGTTGGGGGAATGGCGGGTGGGGGAGTTGGGGGAGTGGCGGGTGGGGGAGTTGGGGGAGTGGCAGGTGGGGGTGTTGGGGGAGTGGCGGGTGGGGGTGTTGGGGGAGTGGCGGGTGGGGGTGTTGGGGGAGTGGCGGGTGGGGGTGTTGGGGGAGTGGCGGGTGGGGGTGTTGGGGGAGTGGCGGGTGGGGTGTTGGGGGAGTGGCGGGTGGGGGTGTTGGGGGAGTGGCGGGTGGAGGAGTGGCGGGTGGGGGTGTTGGGGGAGTGGCGGGTGAGGGTGTTGGGGGAGTGGCGGGTGGGGTTGTTGGGGGAGTGGCGGGTGGGGGTGTTGGGGGAGTGGCCGGTGGGGGAGTTGGGGGTGTGGCGGGTGGGGGTGTTGGGGGAGTGGCCGGTGGGGGTGTTGGGGGAGTGGCCGGTGGGGGTGTTGGGGGAGTGGCCGGTGGGAGTGTTGGGGGAGTGGCGGGTGGGGGTGTTGGGGGAGTGGCGGGTGGGGGTGTTGGGGGAGTGGCGGGTGGAGGAGTGGCGGGTGGGGGTGTTGGGGGAGTGGCGGGTGAGGGTGTTGGGGGAGTGGCGGGTGGGGGTGTTGGGGGAGTGGCGGGTGGGGGTGTTGGGGGAGTGGCCGGTGGGGGAGTTGGGGGTGTGGCGGGTGGGGGTGTTGGGGGAGTGGCCGGTGGGGGTGTTGGGGGAGTGGCCGGTGGGGGTGTTGGGGGAGTGGCCGGTGGGAGTGTTGGGGGAGTGGCGGGTGGGGGAGTTGGGGGAGTGGGGAGTGGCGGGTGGGGTAGTTGGGGGAGTGGCGGGTGGGGGAGATGGGGGAGTGGCGGGTGGGGGAGTGGCGGGTGGGAGTGTTGGGGGAGTGGCGGGTGGGGGAGTGGCGGGAGGGGGTGTTGGGGGAGAGGCGGGTGGGGGGTGGCGGGTGGGGGTGTTGGGGGAGTGGCGGGTGTGAGTGTTGGGGGAGTGGCGGGTGGGGGAGTGGCGGATGGAGGTGTTGGGGGAGTGGCGGGTGGGGGTGTTGGGAGAGTGGCGGGTGGGGGAGTGGCGGGTGGGGGTGTTGGGGGAGTGGCGGGTGGGGGTGTTGGGGGAGTGGCGGGTGGGGGTGTTGGGGGAGTGGCGGGTGGGGGTGTTGGGGGAGTGGCGGGTGGGGGTGTTGGGGGAGTGGCGGGTGGGGGTGTTGGGGGAGTGGCGGGTGGGGGGTTGGGGGAGTGGCGGGTGGGGGTGTTGGGAGAGTGGCGGGTGGGGGGTTGGGGGAGTGGCGGGTGGGGGTGGTGGGGGAGTGGCGGGTGGGGGAGTGGCGGGTGTGGGAGTGGCGGGTGGGGGTGTTGGGGGAGTGGCGGGTGGGGGTGTTGGGGGAGTGGCGGGTGGGGGAGTTGGGGGAGTGGCGGGTGGGGGTGTTGGGGGAGTGGCGGGTGGGGGAGTTGGGGGAGTGGCGGGTGGGGGAGTTGGGGGAGTGGCGGGTGGGGGTGTTGGGGGAGTGGCGGGTGGGGGTGTTGGGGGAGCGGCGGGTGGGGGTGTTGGGGGAGCGGCGGGTGGGGGTGTTGGAGGAGCGTCGGGTGGGGGAGTTGGGAGAGTGGCGGGTGGGGGAGTGGCGGGTGGGGGAGTTGGGGGAGTGGCGGGTGGGGGAGTGGCGGTTGGGGGAGTGGCGGGTGGGGGTGTTGGGGGAGTGGCGGGTGGGGGTGTTGGGGGAGCAGCGGGTGGGGGTGTTGGGGGAGCGGCGGATGGGGGTGTTGGGGGAGCGGCGGGTGGGGGTGTTGGGGGAGTGGCGGGTGGGGGTGTTGGGGGAGTGTCGGGTTGGGGTGTTGGGGGAGTGGCGGGTGGGGTTGTTGGGGGAGTGGCGGGTGTGGGTGTTGGGGGAGTGGCGGGTGGGGGTGTTGGGGGAGTGGCGGGTGGAGGTGTTGAGGGAGTGGCGGTTGGGGTTGTTGGGGGAGTGGCGGGTGGGGGTGTTGGGGGAGTGGCGGGTGGGGGTGTTGGGGGAGTGGCGGGTGGGGGTGTTGGGGGAGTGGCGGGTGGGGGTGTTGGGGGAGTGGCGGGTGGGGGAGTGGCGGGTGGGGGAGTGGCGTTGGGGGTGTTGGGGGAGTGGCGGTTGGGGTGTTGGGGGAGTGGCGGGTGGGGGAGCGGCGGGTGGGGGTGTTGGGGGAGCGGCGGGTGGGGGTGTTGGGGGAGTGGCGGGTGGGGGTGTTGGGGGAGTGGCGGGTGGGGGTGTTGGGGGAGTGGCGGGTGGGGGTGTTGGGGGAGTGGCGGGTGGGGGTGTTGGGGGAGTGGCGGGTGGGGGTGTTGGGGGAGTGGCGGGTGGGGGTGTTGGGGGAGTGGCGGGTGGGGGTGTTGGGGGAGCGGCGGGTGGGGGTGTTGGGGGAGTGGCGGGTGGGGGAGTTTGGAGTGGGGAATGGAGTGGGCATTTGAGTTTGGAATTCACTGATTTAGTTTAATGAGTTTAGATTAGAGTTTGCGAATGGATTTGCCTGGAGAGGGACATTGGAGGGGGGGGGGGGGTGGGGCGGGGGGGGGGGGGGGGGGATGATTTAAGGAGGATTTGTGTTTGCCTGCTCTCCCTTTCTCTTTCTAATGTTCTCCACCTCTGCCCACCATCTCCCCACCTCCCCACCTCCCCGTCTCTCACCCCACCGCAGATCCTGTGCCACCTGATCAACAGCCTGAACCCCCCGGATAGACGCCCCATTAAGAAGATCAGTTCCTCGGAACGAGCATTCACTCAGATGGAGCAGATCTCCCAGTTCCTCAAGGCACTGACAGACTACGGTCTCACCACCACTGATCTCTTCCAGACTGTCGACTTGTGGGAAGGTGAGCATGTATATCTCCAGCTGGACAGAGACTGGGATCTTCCAGACCCTGGTGTCTGGGGCTCAGTCTCATTTGACTGACCTTCCGGTTACAAAAACAAGAGGAGGCCAGAGAGAGGATGAATGGTCTCCTCTTTTTGCTGTGTAACAGGCTCGAGAGGGTATGAATGGGCATTCTTGGTTCCTGCGTAACAGGTCCATGAGGGGCTGAGTGGCCACCTCCTGTCTGTGTGGCACAGGCTCGTGAGCAGCTGAACGGCCTCTTCTTGTTCCAGTGTAACAGCTTGAGATGGGGGTTGAATTACCTCCTTACGTTCCTGTGTAACACACCCAACAAGGGCTGAATGAGCATCCTTCTCTTCTCGTGCAACAGGCTCAAGAAGGGCTGAATGGCCTCCTCTTGCTCCTATGCAACAGGCTCGAGTGGGGTGGATGGCCTTTTCTTGTTTTGTACGACAGGGTTGAGATTCTGAATGTGCCCCTCCTGTAACCAGATGATGAGGGGATGAATGGCCTTCTCCTGTCCCTGTAAAACAGATCGGAGAGGGGCTGAATAATCTCCTTCTGTTCCTGTGCAACAGGTTTGAGGAGGGCTGAATGGCCTCCTCGCATTCCTGTGTGTTGTGGACAGGGAGAAAGCTACCATCTGTTATCAGTATGATTTGAAAAGAGTTGCATGTTTTTTTAACCCATAAGGGGATGGAGACAATCTGAACACCAGCAGCAAGGTTTTGTGGGTTTAAATAAAGGGGATTAGTTAACATAGAAACTAGAAGCAGGAGTAGGCCATTCAGCTCTTCGAGCCTGCTCCGCCATTCATTTTAATCATCGCTGATCATCGAATTCAATTTCCCCCTTTTCCCCATATCCCTTTAGCCCCAAGAAGTATATCTAATTTCTTCTTGAAATCAAACAATGTTTTGGCCTCAACTATTTTCTGTGGTAGTGAATTCCACACATTCACCACTCTCTGGGTGAAGAAATGTTTCCTCACCTCAGTTCTAAAAGGTTTACCCCTCATCCTCAACTATGACCCCTCATTCTGGACTCCCCCACCAATGGGAACATTCTTTCTGAATCTACCCTGTTAGAATTTTATAAGTTTCTATGAGATCCCCTCTCACTCTTCTAAACTCCAATGAATATAATTCTAACCGACTTAATCTCTCTTCATATGACAGACCTGCCATCCCAGGATTCAGCCTGGTAAATCTTCGCTGCACTCCCTCTATAGCAAGGACATCTTTCCTCAGATAAGGGCACCAAAACAGCACATAATATTCCAGATGTGGCCTCACCAATGCCCGATACAACTGCAGCAAAACATCCCTATCCCTCTACTCAAATCCTCACGCTATGACATACCATTTGCCTTCTTTACTGCCTGCAGCACCTGCGCGCTTACTTTCAATGACTGATGCAAAAGGACACCAAGGTCTTAGAACATAGAACATAGAAAAGCTACAGCACAAACAGGCCCTTCGGCCCACAAGTTGCGCCGAACAATTTCCTTACCTTCTCGGCTCATCTATAACCCTCTATCTTACTAACCTCCATGAACCTATCCAAAAGTCTCTTAAAAGACTCAATCGAATCCACTTCCACCACCACTACCGGCACCCACCACCCTCTGAGTGAAAAACTTACCCCTAACATCTCCTCTGTACCTACTCCCCAGCACCCTAAACCTGTGGCCTCGCGTGACAACCATTTCAGCCCTGGGTAAAAGCCTCTGAGAATCCACTCTACCAATACCTCTCAACATCTTATACACCTTGATCAGGTCACCTCTCATCCTTCACCTCTCCAAGGAGAATAGACCTAGCTCTCTCAACCTATCCTCATAAGGCATGCCACCTAATCCAGGCAACATCCTTGTAAATCTCCTCTCCACCCGTTCTATGGCTTCCACATCCTTTCTGTAATGAGGCGACCAGAACTGGGCACAGTACTCCAGGTGGGGTCTGACCAGGGTCCTATACAGCTGCAGCATTATCTCCCGATTTCTAAACTCAATTCCTCTATTGCTGAAGGCCAGTATTCCATACGCCTTCTTAACCACAGCCTCCACCTGCGACGCTGCTTTGAGCGTCCTATGTACCCGGACCCCAAGATCCCTCTGTTCTTCTACACTGCCAAGCGTCTTACCCTTAATATTATATTCTTCCATCCTATTCGACCTGCCAAAATGAACCACCACACACTTATCTGGGTTGAAGTCCATCTGCCACTTCTCCGCCCAGTCTTGCATCTTATCTATGTCTCGTTGCAACTGCTGACATCCCTCTACACTATCCACAACACCACCAACCTTTGTGTCATCAGGAAACTTGCCAACCCATCCCTCCACTTCCTCATCCAGGTCATTTATAAAAATCACAAAGAGCAAGGGTCCCAGAACAGATCCCTGGGGCACCCCACTGGTGACCGACCTCCACTCTGAAAAAGATCCATCTACAACCACTCTTTGCCTTCTGTGGGCAAGTCAGTTCTGAATCCACAAAGCAACGTCCCCTTGTATCCCATGCCCCTCACTTTCTCCATAAGCCTTGCATGGGGCACCTTATCAAACGCCTTGCTGAAATCCATATAAACCACATCTACCGCTCTTCCCCCGTCTAAGTGTCTAGTCACATCTTCAAGAAACTCAATCAGACTCGTAAGGCGTGACCTGCCTCGGACAAAGCCATGCTGGCTACTTCTGATCATACTATTCCTTTCCAAATGTTCATAAATCCTGCCTCTCAGGATCTTCTCCATCAACTTACCTCCCACTGAGGTTAGACTCACCGATCTATGATTTCCTGGGCTATCTCTTCTCCCTTTCTTGAATAACGGAACCACATCCGCCATCCTCCATAATCTATTACTTGAATGGTGTAATCCTCCTATTATTACTACCAAAGTGGATAACCTCACATTTATCCACTGCATCTGCCACGCGTATGCCCACACACTCAGCCTGTCCAAATCACGCTGAGGCATCTTTGCCTCCCCCTCACAGCTCACCCTTCCACCCAACTTTGTATCATCTGCAAATTTGGAGATAATACATCTAGTTCCCTCTTCCAAATCATTAATATATAATGTGAGCAGTTGGGGTCCTAGCACAGATCCCTGCGGAACCCCACTAGTCACTGACTGCCAATCAGAAAAAGACCCATTTATGCCAACTCTTTGCTTGCTATCTGCTCACCAGCTTTCTATCCATCTCAAGACATTACCTGCAATCCCATGTGCTTTAACTTCACACAGTAGTCTATTATGTGAGACAAAGAACAAAAGAACAAAGAACAATACAGCACAGGAACAGGCCCTTCGGCCCTCCAAGCCTGTGCCGCTCCCTGGTCCAACTAGACCTTGTCGAAAGCCTTCTGAAATTCTAAATAAACCACATCAACTGGTTCTCCTTGGTCAACTCTACTAGTTACATCCTCAAAAAAACTCCAATAGATTCAAAAAGCATGATTTCCCTTTTGTAAATCCATGCTGACTTTGACTGATTATACCACTGCCTTCCAAATGCTGAGTTATGGAATCCTTGATAATGGACTCCAGCAACTTCTCCAGTACGGACGTTAGGCTCACTGGTCTATCGTTCCCTGTTTTCTCTCTATCTCCCTTTTTGAATAGCGGGCTTACATTATCTACCCTCCAATCTGTAGTGACTATTCCAGAGTCCAAAGAATTTAGGTAAATGACCACCATTGGATCTACTATTTCCAGGGCCACTTCCTGAAGTACTCTGGGATGAAGATTACCAGGACCTGGAGATTTATCCACCTTCAATCGCATCAATTTCCCCAAAACCATTTCTCTACTAATGCTGATTTCCTTCAGCTCCTCACTAAAACATGTTTCTCTCAGCACTCCTGGTACATTATTCATGTCTTCCTTTGTGAAGACTGAAGCAAAGTACAAGTTTAATTCCTCAGCCGTTTATTTGTTCCCTGTTATGAATTCCTCTGTTTCTGACTGTAACGGACTTAAATTCATTTTTGTCAATCTTTTTCTCTTTACGTACCTATAGGAACTTTTACAGTCAGTTTTTATGTTCCCCGCTAGCTTACTTCCATACTTTTTTCCCTTCTTAATCAATCCCTCGGTCCTCCTTCGCTGAATTTTAAACTGCTCCCAATCCTCAGGCCTATTGCTTTTCCTCGCCAATTTGTAGGCTTCTTCCTTGTATCTGATACTATCTCTAATTTCCCTTGTAAGCCATGGCTTGGCCACAATTCCCTTATTATTCACACACACACACACATGTGCATATATGTGCAAACAAGGAAAATACAGTTAAAGAGAATGGTGCACCTTTATATAATTTCTAAACAAAGGGAATAGTTTGTAATTCACATGTTTGGCAGGCCCTGTCAAACAAATGTTACAGGCCTGGTGAAGGCCATTTCACTTCCAAAGTGTAGTCAGGCAAATTCAGTAGCCAAAGTCGCATTTCAAGGCCATTCCAGGAGTCCCACGAAGGGACGAGACTTTCTGCAGATCACAAAATGGTGGGAGGCCAGTTTGCTGTACTGGTCCGCACCGAAAACAAAACAAGCTTCAAGACATGAGAACTAGGAGCAGGAGCAGGCCATTCCGCCCCTTGAGCAGTTCAATACCATCATGGCTGATCTCATCTCGGCCTCACCTCCAGCTTCCTGTCGCTCCGCCTAACCCTTCATCCCGCTGCCAATTAAAAACCTATCTATATCCTCCTTATATTTGTTCGGTGTTCCAGTGTCCACCGCACTCTGGGGTGGAGAATTCCACAGATTTACCACCCTTTGAGTGGAGCAATTCCTCCTCATTTCTGTTTCAAATCTGAGTTATGAGTAGGACATAGCTCTACAGGGCATGACATGTGTAGCAGGCTCGAGAGGGTCTGAATGGGCCTCATCCTGTTCCTGTGTAACAGGTTCAGAAGGGGCTGAATGGCTGACGATTCCTGTGTAACAGGCTCGAGAAAGGCTGTATTGGCTCTTCCTGATCCTGTGTACTAGGCTAGAGAGTGGACCAAATGCCCTCTTCTCTTCATGTGCAATAGGCTCCATAGAGGGCTGAATGGCCTCCTCCTGTTCCTGTGTAACAGGTTCAGAAGGGGCTGAATGGTCTCCTGTCCCAATGTAACAGCCTATAAAGGGGTTGAATAGACTCCTATTCATATGTAACAGGCTCAAGGGGAAGGCTGAATGGCCTCCTCCTGTTCCTGTGTAACAGGCTCAAGAGGGCTTTAATGGCCAGCTATTCATGTCTAACAGGCTCAAGAGGGGCTGAATGGCCTCCTGTTCCTGTGGAACAGGCTCGATTGGGGCTGAATGATCTCTTGTTTGAGTGGAACAGGCTCAGTTGAGGCTGAATGGCCTCCTGTTCCTGTGGAACAGGCTCGTTTGGGGCTGAATAGAGTCAGAGTTATAGAGGTTTACAGCATGGAAACAGGCCCTTCGGCCCAACTTGTCCATGCCGCGCATTTTTTTAAACCCCTAAGCTAATCCCAATTGCCCACATTTGGCCCATATCCCTCTGTACCCATCTTACCCATCTAACTATCTAAATGCTTTTTAATAGACAAAATTGTCCCCGCCTCTACTACTACCTCTGGCAGCTTGTTCCACACACTCACCGCCCTCTGTGTGAAAAAATTGCCCTCTGGACACTTTTGTATCTCTCCCCTCTCACCTTAAACCTATGCCCTCTAGTTTTAGACTTCCCTACCTTTGGGAAAAGATAATGACTATCTCGCTGATCTGTGCCCCTCATTATTTTATAGACCTCTATAAGATCACCCCTCAGCCTCCTACGCTCCAGAGAAAAAAGTCCCAGTCTATCCAGCCTCTCCTTATAACTCAAACCATCAAGTCCCGGTAGCATTCTAGTAAATCTTTTCTGCACTCTTTCTAGTTTAATAATATCCTTTCATATAATAGGGTGACCAGAACTGTATACAGTATTCCAAGTGTGGCCTTACCAGTGTCTTGTACAACTTCAACAAGATATCCCAACTCCTGTATTCAATGTTCTGACCGATGAAACAAGCATGCTGAATGTCTTCTTCACCACTCTGTCCACCTGTGACTCCACTTTCAAGGAGCTATGAACCTGTACCCCTCGCTCTCTTTGTTTTGTAACTCTCCCCAATGCCCTACCGTTAACTGAGTAAGTCCTGCCCTGGTTCAATGTACCAAAATGCATCACCTCGCATTTGTCTAAATTAAACTCCATTTGCCATTCATCAGCCCATTGGCCCAATTGATCAAGATCCCGTTGCAACTGGAGATAACTTTCTTCAGTATCCACTATGCCACCAATCTTAGTGTCATCTGCAAACTTACTAACCATGCCTCCTATACTCGCATCCAAATCATTAATATAAATGACAAATAACAGTGGACCCAACACTGATCCCTGAGGCACACCTCTGGTCACAGGCCTCCAGTTTGAAAAATAACCCTCTGCAACCACCCTCTGGTTTCTGTCAAGAAGCCAATTTTGTATCCATTTAGATACCTCACCCTGGATCCCGTGAGATTTAATCTTATGCAACAACCTACCATGCGGTACCTTGCCAAAGGCCTTGCTAAAGTCCATGTAGACAACATCAACTGCACTGTCCTCATCTACTTTCGTGGTTACCCCTTCAAAAAACTCAATCCAATTTGTGAGACATGATTTTCCACTCACAAAGCCATGCTGACTGTCCCTCATGGAAATCATAGAAACCTTACAGTACAGAAAGAGGCCATTCGGCCTATCGAGTCTGCACCGACCACAATCCCACCCAGGCCCTACCCCCATATCCCTACATATTTTGCCCACTAACCCCTCTAACCCACGCATCTCAGGACACTAAGGGCAATTTTTAGCATGGCCAATCAACCTAATCCGCACATCTTTGGACTGTGGGAGGAAACCGGAGCACCCGGAGGAAACCCACGCAGACAACAAAGAACAAAGAACAATACAGCACAGGAACAGGCCCTTCGGCCCTCCAAGCCCGCGCCGCTCCCCGGTCCAGGATTGAATCCTGAATCCAGGATCCCCGCCCAATTTTCCAGCCTATCTACATACCAATATCTTATCCACCGAGCTGTCCCTCACAGCTACGATGCTTTGTTCATCACAACCTATTAACTCACCCCCACCCCCCCATTCCAGACCATGTGATCTCCAGGGAGAGGCGAAAACCCAGAGTGAAAACCCCAGGGCCAATATGGGGAAAAGAAATCTGGGAAATTCCTCTCCGACCCCCTGAGGCGATCGAAACGAGTCCAGGAGATCACAATGGCCCTGGTCGGAAAATGCTTCCCAACCACGAGGAGAATGTGCAAACTCCACACAGACAGTGACCCAAGCCAGGAATCGAACCCAGGTCCCTGGAGCTGTGAAGCAGCAGTGCTAACCACTGTGCTACCGTGCCGTCCCTAATCAATCCTTGCGTTTCTAAGTGCCTGTAGATCCTGTCTCTCAAAATACCTTCCAACAACTTACCCACCACAGATGTGAGGCTCACTGGCCTGTAGTTCCCAGGCTTTTCCCTGCAGCCCTTTTTAAACAAAGGCACCCTTGACAATCGATGATTCAAATATCTCTGCTAGGGGACCCACAATTTGCTCCCTAGCCTCCCACAATGTCCTGGGATATACTTCATCAGGCCCCGGCGATTTAGCTACCTTGATGCGCTTTAAGACTTCCAGCACCTCCTTCTCTGTAATATGTACTCTCCTCAAGACATCACTATTTATTTCCCCAAGTTCCCTAACATCCTCCTGTTCCTGTGGAATAGGCTTGATTGGGGCTGAATGGCCTCCTGGTCCAGTGGAACAGGCACAAGGAGGGTGACCCCCACTTTTCGAGCATCAGTAACAGAAGGAAATGATGGTCCCCTCTTCTTTTTGCAGCTAAAAATTTAGCAGCTGTCCAGCAGTCGCTGATGGCACTCGGAGGCATATCAATCGCAAAAAACGATGGCTTCTTTCGAGGAGATCCAAGTTGGTTCCCACGGTGAGTCTCTGAAATTTCAGAGTGTAAGGGACCTGTCCTGGGAGTGTTTGATGGGGTCAGTGTAGAGGGAGATTTACTCTGTATCTAACCCCGTGCTGTACCTGTCCTGGGAGTGTTTGATGGGGACAGTGTAGAGGGAGATTTACTCTGTATCTAACCCTGTGCTGTACCTGTCCTGGGAGTGTTTGATGGGGACAGTGTAGAGGGAGCTTTACTCTGTATCTAACCCCGTGCTGTACCTGTCCTGGGAGTGTTTGATGGGGACAGTGTAGGGGGAACTTTACTCTGTATCTAACCCCGTGCTGTATCTGCCCTGGGAGTGTTTGATGGGGACAGTGTACAGGGAGCTTTACTCTGTATCTAACCCCGTGCTGTACCTGTCCTGGGAGTGTTTGATGGGGACAGTGTAGAGGGAGCTTTACTCTGTATCTAACCCCGTGCTGTATCTGCCCTGGGAGTGTTTGATGGGGACAGTGTACAGGGAGCTTTACTCTGTATCGAACCCCGTGCTGTATCTGCCCTGGGAGTGTTTGATGGGGACAGTGCAGAGGGAGATTTACTCTGTATCTAACCCTGTGCTGTACCTGTCCTGGGAGTGTTTGATGGGGACTGTGTAGAGGGAGATTTACTCTGTATCTAACCCCGTGCTGTACCTGTCCTGGGAGTGTTTGATGGGGACAGTGTAGAGGGAGATTTACTCTGTATCCCAGCCCATGCTGTCCCTGTACTGGGAGTGTTTGATGGGGACAGTGTAGAGGGAGATTTACTCTGTATCTAACCCCGTGCTGTACCTGTCCTGGGAGTGTTTGATGGGGACAGTGTAGAGGGAGATTTACTCTGTATCCCAGCCCATGCTGTCCCTGTACTGGGAGTGTTTGATGGGGACAGTGTAGAGGGAGATTTACTCTGTATCTAACCCCGTGCTGTACCTATCCTGGGAGTGTTTGATGGGGACACTGTAGAGGGAGCTTTACTCTGTATCTAACCCCGTGCTGTACCTGTCCTGGGAGTGTTTGATGGGGACAGTGTGGGGGGAGCTTTACTCTGTATCTAACCCTGTGCTGTACCTGTCCTGGGAGTGTTTGATGGGGACAGTGTAGAGGGAGCTTTACTCTGTATCTAACCCCATGCTGTACCTGTCCTGGGAGTGTTTGATCGGGACAGTGTAGAGGGAGATTTACTCTGTATCTAACCCCGTGCTGTACCTGCCCTGGGAGTGTTTGATGGGGACAGTGTAGAGGGAGATTTACTCTGTATCTAACCCCGTGCTGTACCTGTCCTGGGAGTGTTTGATGGGGACAGTGTAGAGGGAGATTTACTCTGTATCGAACCCCATGCTGTACCTGTCCTGGGAGTGTTTGATGGGGACAGTGTAGAGGGAGCTTTACTCTGTATCTAACCCCATGTTGGACCTGTCCTGGGAGTGTTTGATGGGGGACGGTGTAGAGGGGAGAGCTTTACTCTGTATCTAACCCCGTGCTGTACCTGTCCTGGGAGTGTTTGATGGGGACAGTGTAGAGGGGAGAGCTTTACTCTGCATCGAACCCCGTGCTGTACCTGTCCTGGGAGTGTTTGATGGGGACAGTGTAGAGGGAGCTTTACTCTGGATCTAACCCCGTGCTGTACCTGTCCTGGGAGTGTTTGATGGGGACAGTGTAGAGGGAGCTTTACTCTGTATCTAACCCCGTGCTGTACCTGTCCTGGGAGTGTTTGATGGGGACAGTGTAGAGGGAGCTTTACTCTGTATCTAACCCCGTGCTGTACCTGTCCTGGGAGTGTTTGATGGGGACAGTGTGGGGGGAGCTTTACTCTGTATCTAACCCTGTGCTGTACCTGTCCTGGGAGTGTTTGATGGGGACAGTGTAGAGGGAGCTTTACTCTGTATCTAACCCCATGCTGTACCTGTCCTGGGAGTGTTTGATCGGGACAGTGTAGAGGGAGATTTACTCTGTATCTAACCCCATGCTGTACCTGTCCTGGGAGTGTTTGATGGGGACAGTGTAGAGGGAGCTTTACTCTGTATCTAACCCCATGCTGTACCTGTCCTGGGAGTGTTTGATGGGGGACGGTGTAGAGGGGAGAGCTTTACTCTGTATCGAACCCCGTGCTGTACCTGTCCTGGGAGTGTTTGATGGGGACAGTGTAGAGGGGAGAGCTTTACTCTGTATCTAACCCCGTGCTGTACCTGTCCTGGGAGTGTTTGATGGGGACAGTGTAGAGGGAGCTTTACTCTGTATCTAACCCCGTGCTGTACCTGTCCTGGGAGTGTTTGATGGGGACAGTGTAGAGGGAGCTTTACTCTGTATCTAACCCCGTGCTGTACCTGTCCTGGGAGTGTTTGATGGGGACAGTGTAGAGGGAGCTTTACTCTGTATCTAACCCCGTGCTGTACCTGTCCTGGGAGTGTTTGATGGGGACAGTGTGGGGGGAGCTTTACTCTGTATCTAACCCTGTGCTGTACCTGTCCTGGGAGTGTTTGATGGGGACAGTGTAGAGGGAGCTTTACTCTGTATCTAACCCCATGCTGTACCTGTCCTGGGAGTGTTTGATCGGGACAGTGTAGAGGGAGATTTACTCTGTATCTAACCCCGTGCTGTACCTGCCCTGGGAGTGTTTGATGGGGACAGTGTAGAGGGAGATTTACTCTGTATCTAACCCCGTGCTGTACCTGTCCTGGGAGTGTTTGATGGGGACAGTGTAGAGGGAGATTTACTCTGTATCTTACCCCATGCTGTACCTGTCCTGGGAGTGTTTGATGGGGACAGTGTAGAGGGAGCTTTACTCTGTATCTAACCCCGTGCTGTACCTGTCCTGGGAGTGTTTGATGGGGACAGTGTAGAGGGAGCTTTACTCTGTATCTAACCCCGTGCTGTACCTGTCCTGGGAGTGTTTGATGGGGACAGTGTAGAGGGAGCTTTACACTGTATCTAACACCGTGCTGTACCTGTCCTGGGAGTGTTTGATGGGGACAGTGTAGAGGGCGCTTTACTCTGCATCTAACCCCGTGCTGTACCTGTCCTGGGAGTGTTTGATGGGGACAGTGTAGAGGGAGCTTTACTCTGTATCTAACCCCGTGCTGTACCTGTCCTGGGAGTGTTTGATGGGGACAGTGTAGAGGGAGCTTTACTCTGTATCTAACCCCGTGCTGTACCTGTCGTGGGAGTGTTTGATGGGGACAGTGTAGAGGGAGATTTACTCTGTATCTAACCCTGTGCTGTACCTGTCCTGGGAGTGTTTGATGGGGACAGTGTAGAGGGAGCTTTACTCTGTATCTAACCCCGTGCTGTACCTGTCCTGGGAGTGTTTGATGGGGACAGTGTAGGGGGAACTTTACTCTGTATCTAACCCCGTGCTGTATCTGCCCTGGGAGTGTTTGATGGGGACAGTGTACAGGGAGCTTTACTCTGTATCTAACCCCGTGCTGTACCTGTCCTGGGAGTGTTTGATGGGACAGTGTAGAGGGAGCTTTACTCTGTATCTAACCCCGTGCTGTACCTGTCCTGGGAGTGTTTGATGGGGACAGTGTAGAGGGAGCTTTACTCTGTATCTACCCCCGTGCTGTATCTGCCCTGGGAGTGTTTGATGGGGACAGTGTACAGGGAGCTTTACTCTGTATCTAACCCCGTGCTGTATCTGCCCTGGGAGTGTTTGATGGGGACAGTGCAGAGGGAGATTTACTCTGTATCTAACCCTGTGTTGTACCTGTCCTGGGAGTGTTTGATGGGGACAGTGTAGAGGGAGATTTACTCTGTATCTAACCCCGTGCTGTACCTGTCCTGGGAGTGTTTGATGGGGACAGTGTAGAGGGAGATTTACTCTGTATCTAACCCCGTGCTGTACCTGTCCTGGGAGTGTTTGATGGGGACTGTGTAGAGGGAGCTTTACTCTGTATCTAACCCTGTGCTGTACCTGTCCTGGGAGTGTTTGATGGGGACAGTGTAGAGGGAGCTTTACTCTGTATCTAACCCTGTGCTGCACCTGTCCTGGGAGTGTTTGATGGGGACAGTGTAGAGGGAGCTTTACTCTGTATCTAACCCCGTGCTGTACCTGTCCTGGGAGTGTTTGATGGGGACAGTGTAGAGGGAGCTTTACTCTGTATCTAACCCTGTGCTGCACCTGTCCTGGGAGTGTTTGATGGGGACAGTGTAGAGGTATATATGGATTTTAGTAAGGCGTTTGATAAGGTTCACCATGGTAGGCTTCTGCAGAAAATGCAGATGTATGGGATTGGGGGTGATCTAGGAAATTGGATCAGGAATTGGCTAGCGGATAGGAAACAGAGGGTGGTGGTTGATAGTAAATATTCATCATGGAGTGCGGTTACAAGTGGTGTACCTCAGGGATCTGTTTTGGGGCCACTGCTGTTTGTAATATTTATTAATGATCTGGATGAGGGTATAGTTGGGTGGATTAGCAAATTTGCTGATGACACCAAAGTCGGTGGTGTGGTAGACAGTGAGGAAGGGTGTCGTAGTTTGCAGGAAGACTTAGACAGGTTGCAAAGTTGGGCCGAGAGGTGGCGGATGGAGTTTAATGCGGAGAAGTGTGAGGTAATTCACTTTGGTAGGAATAACAGATGTGTTGAGTATAGGGCTAACGGGAGGACTTTGAATAGTGTGGAGGAGCAGAGGGATCTAGGTGTATGTGTGCATAGATCCCTGAAAGTTGGGAATCAAGTAGATAAGGTTGTTAAGAAGGCATATGGTGTCTTGGCGTTTATTGGTAGGGGGATTGAATTTAGGAGTCGTAGCGTTATGTTGCAACTGTACACAACTCTGGTGCGGCCGCACTTGGAGTACTGTGTGCAGTTCTGGTCCCCACATTACAGGAAGGATGTGGAGGCTTTGGAGAGGGTGCAGAGGAGGTTTACCAGGATGTTGCCTGGTATGGAGGGGAGATCCTATGAGGAGAGGCTGAGGGATTTGGGATTGTTTTCGCTGGAAAGGCGGCGGCTAAGAGGGGATCTTATTGAAACATATAAGATGATTAGAGGTTTAGATAGGGTGGATAGTGATAGCCTTTTTCCTCTGATGGAGAAATCCAGCACGAGGGGGCATGGCTTTAAATTGAGGGGGGGTAGTTATAGAACCGATGTCAGGGGTAGGTTCTTTACCCAGAGGGTGGTGAGGGATTGGAATGCCCTGCCAGCATCAGTAGTAAATGCGCCTAGTTTGGGGGCGTTTAAGAGATCCGTAGATAGGTTCATGGACGAAAAGAAATTGGTTTAGGTTGGAGGGTCACAGTTTTTTTTTTAACTGGTCGGTGCAACATCGTGGGCCGAAGGGCCTGTTCTGCGCTGTAATGTTCTATGTTCTATGTTCTATGTTCTATTTACTCTGTATCTAACCCTGTGCTGTACCTGTCCTGGGAGTGTTTGATGGGGACAGTGTAGAGGGGGTTTCACTCTGAACCAGGTGGATTGGTCAGGGTTGGAAATTGAATGTGATGCCTCAGTGTGCCAAATAGCCAACTGGATGTCCTGCAGTCTCTGGTGTATTTGCAGCGGGGTGCTGGGGGCTGCAGTGAGAGAGAGAGGTGTGTGAGGGTCAGGGAAAGATATCGGACATTGTCTTTCAGCACTTGACTCACTGTCACTTTGGACTTGTCAACCAGGAAAGCTGCGCAGAACCCCCGCGCCTTCACCAATGAACAGATGCGACAGGGGCAATCCATCATCGGGCTGCAGATGGGAACGAATCAGGGAGCCTCGCAGGCCGGGATGACCCCCTCCGGATTGGGCCGGCAGATCATGAGACCCTCGAGGTGACCGCCACCGTGTCCACAACAACAACAACTGAGTGGTTTGTGGGTGGCTGATGGCAGTCAGTATTCTCATTAAAGAAAAACCCAGTGTTCAGTCTGTGCGCCTGTGATTGATTCCCATCCAGGAAAACCTGAAAGTGATCGAGCAGGTATCTGATCAGCTGGAACTCAGATGTGGGAATAAACAGTCAGTGTACAGATATCTCCCTGAGAGAGAGGGACTGAGAGACACCAGTCAGTGTACAGATATCTCCCTGAGAGAGAGGGACTGAGAGACACCAGTCAGTGTACAGATATCTCCCTGGGAGAGAGGGATTGAGAGACACCAGTCAGTGTACAGATATCTCCCTGAGAGAGAGGGACTGGGAGACACCAGTCAGTGTACAGATATCTCCCTGAGAGAGAGGGACTGAGAGACACCAGTCAGTGTACAGATATCTCCCTGAGAGAGAGGGACTGAGAGACACCAGTCAGTGTACAGATATCTCCCTGAGAGAGAGGGACAGAGAGACACCAGTCATTGTACAGATATCTCCCTGAGAGAGAGGGACTGAGACACACCAGTCAGTGCACAGATACCACCCTGAGAGAGAGGGACAGAGAGACACCAGTCATTGTACAGATATCTCCCTGAGAGAGAGGGGACTGAGACACACCAGTCAGTGCACAGATATCTCCCTGAGAGAGAGGGACTGAGAGACACCAGTCAGTGTACAGATATCTCCCTGAGAGAGGGACTGAGAGACACCAGTCAGTGTACAGATATCTCCCTGAGAGAGAGGGACTGAGAGACACCAGTCAGTGTACAGATGTGTCCCTGAGAGAGAGGGACAGAGAGACACCAGTCAGTGTACAGATATCTCCCTGACAGAGGGACTGAGAGACACCAGTCAGTGTACAGATATCTCCCTGAGAGAGGGACTGAGACACACCAGTCAGTGTACAGATATCTCCCTGAGAGAGAGGGACAGAGAGACACCAGTCAGTGTACAGATATCTCCCTGAGAGAGGGACTGAGAGACACCAGTCAGTGTACAGATATCTCCCTGGGAGAGAGGGACAGAGAGACACCAGTCAGTGTACAGATATCTCCCTGAGAGAGAGGGACTGAGAGACACCAGTCAGTGTACAGATGATGCGATTAGGCAAGAATTAGGGGGCATAAGTTGGGAACAGAAACTGTCAGAGAAAGGAACTAATGAAAAGTGGAACTTTTTCAAGGAACAAATACTGGATGTCCTTGATAGGTATGTCCCTGTCAGGCAGGGAGGAAATGGCCGAGTGAGGGAACCATGGTTCACGAAAGAGGTGGAATGTCTTGTGAAAAGGAAGAGGGAAGCTTATGTAGGGATGAGGAAACAAGGTTCAGATGGCTCGATTGAGGGTTACAAGTTAGCAAGGAATGAGCTGAAAAAGGGGCTTAGGAGAGCTAGGAAGGGACACGAGAAGTCCTTGGCGGGTCGGATCAAGGAAAACCCCAAGGCTTTTTACTCTTATGTGAGGAATAAAAGAATGACCAGGGTGAGGTTAGGGC
The DNA here is from genome assembly GCF_964213995.1 of Mustelus asterias. Classification (NCBI taxonomy): domain Eukaryota; kingdom Metazoa; phylum Chordata; class Chondrichthyes; order Carcharhiniformes; family Triakidae; genus Mustelus; species Mustelus asterias. The sequence goes on from NW_027590705.1 coordinate 19,208, forward strand.
CGGTCAAGGACAGTAGTGGGAACTTGTGTATGGAGTCAGTAGAGATAGGCGAGGTGATGAATGAATACTTTTCTTCAGTGTTCACCAAGGAGAGGGGCCATGTTTTTGAGGAAGAGAAGGTGTTACAGGCTAATAGGCTGGAGGAAATAGATGTTCGGAGGGAGGATGTCCTGGCAGTTTTGAATAAACTGAAGGTCGAAAGTCCCCTGGGCCTGATGAAATGTATCCTAGGATTCTTTGGGAGGCAAGGGATGAGATTGCAGAGCCTTTGGCTTTGATCTTTGGGTCCTCGCTGTCCACTGGGATGGTAGTCATGATGTGGAGATACCGGCGTTGGACTGGGGATGGTGCCAGAGGACTGGAGAATGGCGAATGTTGTTCCTCTGTTTAAGAAAGGGAATCGAAATGACCCTGGTAATTATAGACCGGTTAGTCTTACTTCGGTGGTTGGTAAATTGATGGAAAAGGTCCTTAGGGATGGGATTTACGACCATTTCGAAAGATGCGGATTAATCAGGGATAGTCAGCACGGATTCGTGAAGGGCAAGTCATGCCTCACAAATTTGATTGAATTTTTTGAGGAGGGAACTAAGTGTGTTGATGAAGGTAGGGCAGTTGATGTCATATACATGGATTTTAGTAAGGCGTTTGATAAGGTCCCCCATGGTCGGCTTATGATGAAAGTGAGGAGGTGTGGGATAGAGGGAAAGTTGGCCGATTGGATAGGTAACTGGCTGTCTGATCGAAGACAGGAGGTGGTGGTCGATGGAAAATTTTCAGATTGGAGGCAGGTTGCTAGCGGAGTGCCGCAGGGATCAGTGCTTGGTCCTCTGCTCTTTGTGATTTTTATTAATGACTTAGAGGAGGGGGCTGAAGGGTGGATCAGTAAATTTGCTGATGACACCAAGATTGGTGGAGTAGTGGATGAGGTGGAGGGCTGTTGTAGGCTGCAAAGAGACATAGATAGGATGCAAAACTGGGCTGAAAAATGGCAAATGGAGTTTAACCCTGATAAATGTGAGGTGATTCATTTTGGTAGGACTAATTTAAATGTGGATTACAGGGTCAAAGGTAGGGTTCTGAAGACTGTGGAGGAACAGAGAGTTCTTGGGGTTCATATCCACAGATCTCTAAAGGTTGCCACTCAAGTGGATAGAGCTGTGAAGAAGGCATATAGTGTGTTAGCTTTTATTAACAGGGGTTGGAGTTTAAGAGCTGTGGGGTTATGCTGCAACTGTACAGGACCTTGGTGAGACCACATTTGGAATATTGTGTGCAGTTCTGGTCACCTCACTATAAGAAGGATGTGGAAGCGCTGGAAAGAGTGCAGAGGAGATTTACCAGGATGCTGCCTGGTTTGGAGGGTCGGTCTTATGAGGAAAGGTTGAGGGAGCTAGGGCTGTTCTCTCTGGAGCGGAGGAGGCTGAGGGGAGACTTAATAGAGGTTTATAAAATGATGAAGGGGATAGATAGAGTGAACGTTCAAAGACTATTTCCTCGAGTGGATGGAGCTATTACAAGGGGGCATAACTATAGGGTTCGTGGTGGGAGATACAGGACGGATATCAGAGGTAGGTTCTTTACGCAGAGAGTGGTTGGGGTGTGGAATGGACTGCCTGCAGTGATAGTGGAGTCAGACACTTTAGGAACATTTAAGCGGTTATTGGATAGGCACATGGAGCACACCAGGATGATAGGGAGTGGGACAGCTTGATCTTGGTTTCAGATAAAGCTCGGCACAACATCGTGGGCCGAAGGGCCTGTTCTGTGCTGTACTGTTCTATGTTCTAGATATCTCCCTGAGAGACAGGGACTGAGAGACACCAGTCAGTGTACAGATATCTCCCTGAGAGAGAGGGACTGAGAGACACCAGTCAGTGTACAGATATCTCCCTGAAAGAGAGGGACTGAGAGACACCAGTCAGTGTACAGATATCTCCCTGAGAGAGAGGGACAGGGAGACACCAGTCAGTGTACAGATATCTCCCTGAAAGAGAGGGACTGAGAGACACCAGTCAGTGTACAGATATCTCCCTGAGAGAGAGGGACTGGGAGACACCAGTCAGTGTACAGATATCTCCCTGAGAGAGAGGGACTGAGAGACACCAGTCAGTGTACAGATATCTCCCTGAGAGAGAGGGACTGAGAGACACCAGTCAGTGTACAGATATCTCCCTGAGAGAGAGGGACTGAGAGACACCAGTCAGTGTACAGATATCTCCCTGAGAGACAGGGACTGAGAGACACCAGTCAGTGTTTTTTCTTATTTATTTACGGGATGTGAGCGTTGCTGGCTGGGCCCAGCATTTATTGCCCCTCCCGAACTGCCCTCCATTTCAGAGGGTATTTAAGAGTCAACCACATTGCTGTGGCTCTGGAGTCACATGTAGGTCAGACCAGGTAAGGACGACAAATTTCCTTCCCTAAAGGACATGAGTGAACCAGATATGTTTCTACAACAATCGTCAATGGCTTCATGATTATCATTAGACTTCCAATTTAATTTTTATTGAATTCAAATTTCACCATCTGTCGGGGTGGGATTTGAACCTGGGTCCCAGAGTCTTACCCTGGGTCTCTGGATTACTAGCCCAGTGACAATACCACAATGCCATTGCCTCTCTCTGTGAGAGAGAGGGACTGGGAGACACCAAATAGAGAGGATGTAAGACCAAGAGAGGAAGAGACCGAGAGGGAGAATGTGTGAGACCGGGAGACAGAGCGAGTCAGAGGGAGGGATGGATCAAGAGAAGTAGAGACTGATCGTGGGAGAGATAGAGACAAAGAGAGACAGGGAGATAAAGAGTGCTTCAAACATGCACAGATACACACCGCCGCGTGTTCAGCTGGAAAGGAAACAGATTGCCAGTCTTTAAAGAGATATATTCACAGATTTCTGTAAAAATTAACAAAAATCACAACACTGTACATTCAGTCTGACCCAGAGGGTGAGGCACTGCCCTCAGCTCAGTGATCACCAGCGTTTGGAGGCTGCAGAGTGAGGTGGCCGTACAGATCCTTCCTGCGGTGGTGGCTCACCGGCATGTCCTGTCTGATATCCCAGAGATACTGCAGGTCAATCTCCGCGTAGCAGATATCCCGACCCTCGTTACACTCAGCAACCACACAACCCCAGGGATCCACCACCATACTGTGTCCGTAAGATGTACGTTTCTCATTGTGTTTACCAGTCTGCGCTGCAGCCACAACGTAACACTGAGTCTCGATGGCACGGGCTCGGAGGAGAGGCTGCAGAGAGATGGAAAAGTAAGGCTGGGAGCGTGTATTCACACACAGACTGACACACACACACACACACCAACAGATAGACACATAGACACAGAGACACTCAAATCACTATTAAAGGAGTGTTCCTTCACACCCGGGCTCACACACACTCAAATCACTATTAAAGGAGTGTCCCTTCACACCCGGGCTCACACACACTGAAATCACTATTAAAGGAGTGTTCCTTCACACCCGGGCTCACACACACTGAAATCACTATTAAAGGAGTGTTCCTTCACACCCGGGCTCACACACACTGAAATCACTATTAAAGGAGTGTTCCTTCACACCCGGGCTCACACACACTGAAATCACTATTAAAGGAGTGTTCCTTCACACCCAGGCTCACACACTGAACTCACTATTAAAGGAATGTTCCATCACACCCGGGCTCACACACACTGAAATCACTATTAAAGGAGTGTTCCTTCACACACAGGCTCACACACACCGAACTCACAATTAAAGGAGTGTTCCTTCACACCCAGGCTCACACACACTGAACTCACTATTAAAGGAATGTTCCTTCACACCCGGGCTCACGCACACTGAAATCACTATTAAAGGAGTGTTCCATCACACCCGGGCTCACACACTGAAATCACTATTAAAGGAGTGTTCCTTCACACCCGGGCTCACACACACTGAAATCACGATTAAAGGAGTGTTCCTTCACACCCGGGCTCACACACACTGAAATCACTATTAAAGGAGTGTTCATTCACACCCAGGCTCACACACACTGAAATCACTATTAAAGGGGTGTTCCGTCACACCCGGGCTCACACACACTGAAATCACTGTTAAAGGAGTGTTCCTTCACACCAGAGTTCTCACACACTGAAATTACTATTAAAGGAGTGTTCCTTCAGACCCGAGCTCACACACACTGAAATCACTATTAAAGGGGTGTTCCTTCACTCCCGGGCTCACACACACTGAAATCACTATTAAAGGAGTGTTCCTTCACACCCGGGCTCACACACACACTGAACTCACTATTAACGGAGTGTTCCTTCACACCCGGTCTCACACACACTGAAATCACTATTAAAGGAGTGTTCCTTCATACCCGGGCTCACACACACTGAAATCACTGTTAAAGGAGTGTTCCTTCACACCAGGGCTCACACACACACTGAACTCACTATTAAAGGAGTGTTCCTTCACACCCGGTCTCACACACACTGAAATCACTATTAAAGGAGTGTTCCTTCACACCCAGGCTCACACACACTGAAATCACTATTAAAGGAGTGTTCCTTCACACCCGGGCTCACACACACTGAAATCACTACTGAAGGAGTGTTCCTTCACACCCGGGCTCACACACACTGAAATCACTATTAAAGGAGTGTTCCTTCACACCCAGGCTCACACACACTGAACTCACTATTAAAGGAATGTTCCATCACACCCGGGCTCACACACACTGAAATCACTATTAAAGGAGTGTTCCTTCACATCCGGGCTCACACACACTGAAATCACTATTAAAGGAGTGTTCCTTCACACCCGGGCTCACACACACTGAAATCACTATTAAAGGAGTGTTCCTTCACACCTGGGCTCACACACACACCGAACTCACTATTAAAGGAGTGTTCCTTCACACCCGGGCTCACACACACTGGAATCACTGTTAAAGGAGTGGTCCTTCACACCCGGGCTCACACACACTGAAATCACTGTTAAAGGAGTGTTCCTTCACACCCGGGCTCACACACACTGAAATCACTGTTAAACGAGTGTTCCTTCACACCCGGGCTCACACACACTGAAATCACTATTAAAGGAGTGTTCCTTCACACCTGGGCTCACACACACACTGAACTCACTATTAAAGGAGTGTTCCTTCACACCCGGTCTCACACACACTGAAATCACTATTAAAGGAGTGTTCATTCACACCCAGGCTCACACACACTGAAATCACTATTAAAGGAGTGTCCCTTCACACCCGGGCTCACACACACAATGAAATCACTATTAAAGGAGTGTTCCTTCACACCTGGGCTCACACACACACTGAACTCACTATTAAAGGAGTGTTCCTTCACACCCGGTCTCACACACACTGAAATCACTATTAAAGGAGTGTTCCTTCACACCCAGGCTCACACACACTGAACTCACTATTAAAGGAATGTTCCTTCACACCCGGGCTCACACACACAATGAAATCACTATTAAAGGAGTGTTCCTTCACACCCAGGCTCACACACACTGAACTCATATTAAAGGAGTGTTCCTTCACACCCGGTCTCACACACACTGAAATCACTATTAAAGGAATGTTCCTTCACACCCAGTCTCACACACTGAAATCACTATTAAAGGAGTGTTCCTCACACCCGGGCTCACACACACTGAAATCACTATTAAAGGAGTGTTTCCTCACACCCGGGCTCACACACACTGAAATCACTATTAAAGGAGTGTTCCATTCCACCCGGGCTCACACACACTGAAATCACTATTAAAGGAGTGTTCCTTGACACCCGGGCTCACACACACTGAAATCACTATTAAAGGAGTGTTCCTTCACACCCGGTCTCACACACACTGAAATCACTATTAAAGGAGTGTTCCTTCACACCCGGGCTCACACACACTGAAATCACTATTAAAGGAGTGTTCCTTCACCCCGAGGCTCACACACAGTGAAATCACTATTAACGGAGTGTTCCTTCACACCCGGGCTCACACACACTGAAATCACTATTAAAGGAGTGTTCCTTCACACCCGGGCTCACACACACTGAAATCACTATTAAAGGAGTGTTTCCTCACACCCGGGCTCACACACACTGAAATCACTATTAAAGGAGTGTTCATTCACACCCGGGCTCACACACACTGAAATCACTATTAAAGGAGTGTTCCTTCACCCCGAGGCTCACACACAGTGAAATCACTATTAAAGGAGTGTTCCTTCACACCCGGGCTCACACACACTGAAATCACTATTAAAGGAGTGTTCCTTCACACCCGGGCTCACACACACTGAAATCACTATTAAAGGAGTGTCCCTTCACACCCGGGCTCACACACACAATGAAATCACTATTAAAGGAGTGTTCCTTCACACCTGGGCTCACACACACACTGAACTCACTATTAAAGGAGTGTTCCTTCACACCCGGTCTCACACACACTGAAATCACTATTAAAGGAGTGTTCCTTCACACCCAGGCTCACACACACTGAACTCACTATTAAAGGAATGTTCCTTCACACCCGGGCTCACACACACAATGAAATCACTATTAAAGGAGTGTTCCTTCACACCCAGGCTCACACACACTGAACTCATATTAAAGGAGTGTTCCTTCACACCCGGTCTCACACACACTGAAATCACTATTAAAGGAATGTTCCTTCACACCCAGTCTCACACACTGAAATCACTATTAAAGGAGTGTTCCTCACACCCGGGCTCACACACACTGAAATCACTATTAAAGGAGTGTTTCCTCACACCCGGGCTCACACACACTGAAATCACTATTAAAGGAGTGTTCCATTCCACCCGGGCTCACACACACTGAAATCACTATTAAAGGAGTGTTCCTTGACACCCGGGCTCACACACACTGAAATCACTATTAAAGGAGTGTTCCTTCACACCCGGTCTCACACACACTGAAATCACTATTAAAGGAGTGTTCCTTCACACCCGGGCTCACACACACTGAAATCACTATTAAAGGAGTGTTCCTTCACCCCGAGGCTCACACACAGTGAAATCACTATTAACGGAGTGTTCCTTCACACCCGGGCTCACACACACTGAAATCACTATTAAAGGAGTGTTCCTTCACACCCGGGCTCACACACACTGAAATCACTATTAAAGGAGTGTTTCCTCACACCCGGGCTCACACACACTGAAATCACTATTAAAGGAGTGTTCATTCACACCCGGGCTCACACACACTGAAATCACTATTAAAGGAGTGTTCCTTCACACCCGGACTCACACGCACTGAAATCACTGTTCAAGGAGAGTTCATTCACACCCAGGCTCACACACACTGAAATCACTATTAAAGGGGTGTTCCTTCACACCCGGACTCACACACACTGAAATCACTGTTAAAGGAGTGTTCCTTCACTCCCGGGCTCACACACGCTGAAATCACTATTAAAGGAGTGTTCCTTCATACCCGGGCTCACACACACTGAAATCACTGTTAAAGGAGTGTTCCTTCACACCTGGGCTCACACACACACTGAACTCACTATTAAAGGAGTGTTCCTTCACACCCGGTCTCACACACACTGAAATCACTATTAAAGGAGTGTTCCTTCACACCCAGGCTCACACACACTGAAATCACTATTCAAGGAGTGTTCCTTCACACCCAGGCTCACACACACTGAAATCACTATTAAAGGAGTGTTCCTTCAGACCCGAGCTCACACACACTGAAATCACTATTAAAGGAGTGTTCCTTCACACCCGGGCTCACACACACTGAAATCACTATTAAAGGAGTGTTCCTTCACACCCAGGCTCACACACACTGAACTCACTTTTAAAGGAATGTTCCATCACACCTGGGCTCACACACACTGAAATCACTATTAAAGGAGTGTTCCTTCACACCCGGGCTCACACACACTGAAATCACTATTAAAGGAGTGTTCCTTCACACACAGGCTCACACACACCGAACTCACAATTAAAGGAGTGTTCCTTCACACCCAGGCTCACACACACTGAACTCACTATTAAAGGAATGTTCCTTCACACCCGGGCTCACGCACACTGAAATCACTATTAAAGGAGTGTTCCTTCACACCCGGGCTAACACACTGAAAACACTATTAAAGGAGTGTTCATTCACACCCAGGCTCACACACACTGAAATCACGATTAAAGGAGTGTTCCTTCACACCCGGGCTCACACACACTGAAATCACTATTAAAGGAGTGTTCCTTCACACCCGGGCTCACACACACTGAAATCACTATTAAAGGGGTGTTCCTTCACACCCGGGCTCACACACACTGAAATCACTGTTAAAGGAGTGTTCCTTCACACCAGGGTTCTCACACACTGAAATCACTATTAAAGGAGTGTTCCTTCACACCCAGGCTCACACACACTGAAATCACTATTAAAGGGGTGTTCCTTCACTCCCGGGCTCACACACACTGAAATCACGATTAAAGGAGTGTTCCTTCACACCTGGGCTCACACACACACTGAACTCACGATTAACGGAGTGTTCCTTCACACTCGGCCTCACACACACTGAAATCACTATTAAAGGAGTGTTCCTTCACACCCGGGCTCACACACACTGAAATCACTATTAAAGGAGTGTTCCTTCACACCCGGGCTCACACACACTGGAATCACAGTTAAAGGAGTGTTCCTTCACACCCGGGCTCACACACACTGAAATCACTGTTAAAGGAGTGTTCCTTCACACCCGGACTCACACACACTGAAATCACTGTTAAACGAGTGTTCCTTCACTCCCGGGCTCACACACACTGAAATCACTATTAAAGGAGTGTTCCTTCACACCTGGGCTCACACACACACTGAACTCACTATTAAAGGAGTGTTCCTTCACACCCGGTCTCACACACACTGAAATCACTATTAAAGGAGTGTTCCTTCACACCTGGGCTCACACACTGAAATCACTATTAAAGGAGTGTTCATTCACACCCAGGCTCACACACACTGAAATCACGATTAAAGGAGTGTTCCTTCACACACAGGCTCACACACACCGAACTCACAATTAAAGGAGTGTTCCTTCACACCCAGGCTCACACACACTGAACTCACTATTAAAGGAATGTTCCTTCACACCCGGGCTCACGCACACTGAAATCACTATTAAAGGAGTGTTCCTTCACATCCGGGCTCACACACACTGAAATCACTATTAAAGGAGTGTTCCTTCACACCCGGGCTCACACACACTGAAATCACTATTAAAGGAGTGTTCCTTCACACCTGGGCTCACACACACACCGAACTCACTATTAAAGGAGTGTTCCTTCACACCCGGGCTCACACACACTGGAATCACTGTTAAAGGAGTGTTCCTTCACACCCGGGCTCACACACACTGAAATCACTGTTAAAGGAGTGTTCCTTCACACCCGGGCTCACACACACTGAAATCACTGTTAAACGAGTGTTCCTTCACACCCGGGCTCACACACACTGAAATCACTATTAAAGGAGTGTTCCTTCACACCTGGGCTCACACACACACTGAACTCACTATTAAAGGAGTGTTCCTTCACACCCGGTCTCACACACACTGAAATCACTATTAAAGGAGTGTTCATTCACACCCAGGCTCACACACACTGAAATCACTATTAAAGGAGTGTCCCTTCACACCCGGGCTCACACACACAATGAAATCACTATTAAAGGAGTGTTCCTTCACACCTGGGCTCACACACACACTGAACTCACTATTAAAGGAGTGTTCCTTCACACCCGGTCTCACACACACTGAAATCACTATTAAAGGAGTGTTCCTTCACACCCAGGCTCACACACACTAAACTCACTATTAAAGGAATGTTCCATCACACCCGGGCTCACACACACAATGAAATCACAATTAAAGGAGTGTTCCTTCACACCCAGGCTCACACACACTGAACTCATATTAAAGGAGTGTTCCTTCACACCCGGTCTCACACACACTGAAATCACTATTAAAGGAATGTTCCTTCACACCCAGTCTCACACACACTGAAATCACTATTAAAGGAGTGTTCCTCACACCCGGGCTCACACACACTGAAATCACTATTAAAGGAGTGTTTCCTCACACCCGGGCTCACACACACTGAAATCACTATTAAAGGAGTGTTCCATTCCACCCGGGCTCACACACACTGAAATCACTATTAAAGGAGTGTTCCTTGACACCCGGGCTCACACACACTGAAATCACTATTAAAGGAGTGTTCCTTCACACCCGGTCTCACACACACTGAAATCACTATTAAAGGAGTGTTCCTTCACACCCGGGCTCACACACACTGAAATCACTATTAAAGGAGTGTTCCTTCACCCCGAGGCTCACACACAGTGAAATCACTATTAACGGAGTGTTCCTTCACACCCGGGCTCACACACACTGAAATCACTATTAAAGGAGTGTTCCTTCACACCCGGGCTCACACACACTGAAATCACTATTAAAGGAGTATTTCCTCACACCCGGGCTCACACACACTGAAATCACTATTAAAGGAGTGTTCATTCACACCCGGGCTCACACACACTGAAATCACTATTAAAGGAGTGTTCCTTCACACCCGGACTCACACGCACTGAAATCACTGTTAAAGGAGAGTTCATTCACACCCAGGCTCACACACACTGAAATCACTATTAAAGGGGTGTTCCTTCACACCCGGACTCACACACACTGAAATCACTGTTAAAGGAGTGTTCCTTCACTCCCGGGCTCACACACGCTGAAATCACTATTAAAGGAGTGTTCCTTCATACCCGGGCTCACACATACTGAAATCACTGTTAAAGGAGTGTTCCTTCACACCTGGGCTCACACACACACTGAACTCACTATTAAAGGAGTGTTCTTTCACACCCGGTCTCACACACACTGAAATCACTATTAAAGGAGTGTTCCTTCACACCCAGGCTCACACACACTGAAATCACTATTCAAGGAGTGTTCCTTCACACCCAGGCTCACACACACTGAAATCACTATAAAAGGAGTGTTCCTTCAGACCCGAGCTCACACACACTGAAATCACTATTAAAGGAGTGTTCCTTCACACCCGGGCTCACACACACTGAAATCACTATTAAAGGAGTGTTCCTTCACACCCAGGCTCACACACACTGAACTCACTTTTAAAGGAATGTTCCATCACACCTGGGCTCACACACACTGAAATCACTATTAAAGGAGTGTTCCTTCACACCCGGGCTCACACACACTGAAATCACTATTAAAGGAGTGTTCCTTCACACACAGGCTCACACACACCGAACTCACAATTAAAGGAGTGTTCCTTCACACCCAGGCTCACACACACTGAACTCACTATTAAAGGAATGTTCCTTCACACCCGGGCTCACGCACACTGAAATCACTATTAAAGGAGTGTTCCTTCACACCCGGGCTCACACACTGAAATCACTATTAAAGGAGTGTTCATTCACACCCAGGCTCACACACACTGAAATCACGATTAAAGGAGTGTTCCTTCACACCCGGGCTCACACACACTGAAATCACTATTAAAGGAGTGTTCATTCACACCCAGGCTCACACACACTGAAATCACTATTAAAGGGGTGTTCCTTCACACCCGGGCTCACACACACTGAAATCACTGTTAAAGGAGTGTTCCTTCACACCAGGGTTCTCACACACTGAAATCACTATTAAAGGAGTGTTCCTTCACACCCAGGCTCACACACACTGAAATCACTATTAAAGGGGTGTTCCTTCACTCCCGGGCTCACACACACTGAAATCACGATTAAAGGAGTGTTCCTTCACACCTGGGCTCACACACACACTGAACTCACGATTAACGGAGTGTTCCTTCACACTCGGTCTCACACACACTGAAATCACTATTAAAGGAGTGTTCCTTCACACCCGGGCTCACACACACTGAAATCACTATTAAAGGAGTGTTCCTTCACACCTGGGCTCACACACACACTGAACTCACTATTAAAGGAGTGTTCCTTCACACCCGGGCTCACACACACTGGAATCACAGTTAAAGGAGTGTTCCTTCACACCCGGGCTCACACACACTGAAATCACTGTTAAAGGAGTGTTCCTTCACACCCGGACTCACACACACTGAAATCACTGTTAAACGAGTGTTCCTTCACTCCCGGGCTCACACACACTGAAATCACTATTAAAGGAGTGTTCCTTCACACCTGGGCTCACACACACACTGAACTCACTATTAAAGGAGTGTTCCTTCACACCCGGTCTCACACACACTGAAATCACTATTAAAGGAGTGTTCCTTCACACCTGGGCTCACACACTGAAATCACTATTAAAGGAGTGTTCATTCACACCCAGGCTCACACACACTGAAATCACGATTAAAGGAGTGTTCCTTCACACACAGGCTCACACACACCGAACTCACAATTAAAGGAGTGTTCCTTCACACCCAGGCTCACACACACTGAACTCACTATTAAAGGAATGTTCCTTCACACCCGGGCTCACGCACACTGAAATCACTATTAAAGGAGTGTTCCTTCACACCCGGGCTCACACACTGAAATCACTATTAAAGGAGTGTTCATTCACACCCAGGCTCACACACACTGAAATCACGATTAAAGGAGTGTTCCTTCACACCCGGGCTCACACACACTGAAATCACTATTAAAGGAGTGTTCATTCACACCCAGGCTCACACACACTGAAATCACTATTAAAGGGGTGTTCCTTCACACCCGGGCTCACACACACTGAAATCACTATTAAAGGGGTGTTCCTTCACACCCGGGCTCACACACACTGAAATCACTATTAAAGGAGTGTTCCTTCACACCCGGGCTCACACACACTGAAATCACTATTAAAGGAGTGTTCCTTCACACCCGGGCTCACACACACTAAAATCACTGTTAAAGGAGTGTTCCTTCACTCCCGGGCTCACACACACTGAAATCACGATTAAAGGGGTGTTCCTTCACACCCGTGCTCACACACACTGAAATCACTATTAAAGGAGTGTTCCTTCACACCCGGACTCACACACACTGAAATCACTGTTAAAGGAGTGTTCCTTCACACCCGGGCTCACACACACTGAAATCACTATTAAAGGAGTGTTCCTTCACACCCGGACTCACACACACTGAAATCACTGTTAAAGGAGAGTTCATTCACACCCAGGCTCACACACACTGAAATCACTATTAAAGGGGTGTTCCTTCACACCCAGACTCACACACACTGAAATCACTGTTAAAGGAGTGTTCCTTCACTCCCGGGCTCACACACGCTGAAATCACTATTAAAGGAGTGTTCCTTCATACCCGGGCTCACACACACTGAAATCACTGTTAAAGGAGTGTTCCTTCACACCTGGGCTCACACACTGAAATCACTATTAAAGGAGTGTTCATTCACACCCGGTCTCACACACACTGAAATCACTATTAAAGGAGTGTTCCTTCACACCCAGGCTCACACACACTGAAATCACTATTAAAGGAGTGTTCCTTCAGACCCGAGCTCACACACACTGAAATCACTATTGAAGGAGTGTTCCTTCACACCCGGGCTCACACACACTGAAATCACTATTAAAGGAGTGTTCCTTCACACCCAGGCTCACACACACTGAACTCACTATTAAAGGAATGTTCCATCACACCCGGGCTCACACACACTGAAATCACTATTAAAGGAGTGTTCCTTCACACCCGGGCTCACACACACTGAAATCACTATTAAAGGAGTGTTCCTTCACACCCAGGCTCACACACACTGAAATCACGATTAAAGGAGTGTTCCTTCAGACCCGAGCTCACACACACTGAAATCACTATTGAAGGAGTGTTCCTTCACACCCGGGCTCACACACACTGAAATCACTATTAAAGGAGTGTTCCTTCACACCCAGGCTCACACACACTGAACTCACTATTAAAGGAATGTTCCATCACACCCGGGCTCACACACACTGAAATCACTATTAAAGGAGTGTTCCTTCACACCCGGGCTCACACATACTGAAATCACTATTAAAGGAGTGTTCCATTCCACCCGGGCTCACACACACTGAAATCACTATTAAAGGAGTGTTCCTTGACACCCGGGCTCACACACACTGAAATCACTATTAAAGGAGTGTTCCTTCACACCCGGTCTCACACACACTGAAATCACTATTAAAGGAGTGTTCCTTCACACCCGGGCTCACACACACTGAAATCACTATTAAAGGAGTGTTCCTTCACCCCGAGGCTCACACACAGTGAAATCACTATTAACGGAGTGTTCCTTCACACCCGGGCTCACACACACTGAAATCACTATTAAAGGAGTGTTCCTTCACACCCGGGCTCACACACACTGAAATCACTATTAAAGGAGTGTTTCCTCACACCCGGGCTCACACACACTGAAATCACTATTAAAGGAGTGTTCATTCACACCCGGGCTCACACACACTGAAATCACTATTAAAGGAGTGTTCCTTCACACCCGGACTCACACGCACTGAAATCACTGTTAAAGGAGAGTTCATTCACACCCAGGCTCACACACACTGAAATCACTATTAAAGGGGTGTTCCTTCACACCCGGACTCACACACACTGAAATCACTGTTAAAGGAGTGTTCCTTCACTCCCGGGCTCACACACGCTGAAATCACTATTAAAGGAGTGTTCCTTCATAGCCGGGCTCACACACACTGAAATCACTGTTAAAGGAGTGTTCCTTCACACCTGGGCTCACACACACACTGAACTCACTATTAAAGGAGTGTTCCTTCACACCCGGTCTCACACACACTGAAATCACTATTAAAGGAGTGTTCCTTCACACCCAGGCTCACACACACTGAAATCACTATTCAAGGAGTGTTCCTTCACACCCAGGCTCACACACACTGAAATCACTATTAAAGGAGTGTTCCTTCAGACCCGAGCTCACACACACTGAAATCACTATTAAAGGAGTGTTCCTTCACACCCGGGCTCACACACACTGAAATCACTATTAAAGGAGTGTTCCTGCACACCCAGGCTCACACACACTGAACTCACTTTTAAAGGAATGTTCCATCACACCTGGGCTCACACACACTGAAATCACTATTAAAGGAGTGTTCCTTCACACCCGGGCTCACACACACTGAAATCACTATTAAAGGAGTGTTCCTTCACACACAGGCTCACACACACCGAACTCACAATTAAAGGAGTGTTCCTTCACACACAGGCTCACACACACTGAACTCACTATTAAAGGAATGTTCCTTCACACCCGGGCTCACGCACACTGAAATCACTATTAAAGGAGTGTTCCTTCACACCCGGGCTCACACACTGAAATCACTATTAAAGGAGTGTTCATTCACACCCAGGCTCACACACACTGAAATCACGATTAAAGGAGTGTTCCTTCACACCCGGGCTCACACACACTGAAATCACTATTAAAGGAGTGTTCATTCACACCCAGGCTCACACACACTGAAATCACTATTAAAGGGGTGTTCCTTCACACCCGGGCTCACACACACTGAAATCACTGTTAAAGGAGTGTTCCTTCACACCAGGGTTCTCACACACTGAAATCACTATTAAAGGAGTGTTCCTTCACACCCAGGCTCACACACACTGAAATCACTATTAAAGGGGTGTTCCTTCACTCCCGGGCTCACACACACTGAAATCACGATGAAAGGAGTGTTCCTTCACACCTGGGCTCACACACACACTGAACTCACTATTAACGGAGTGTTCCTTCACACTCGGTCTCACACACACTGAAATCACTATTAAAGGAGTGTTCCTTCACACCTGGGCTCACACACACACTGAACTCACTATTAAAGGAGTGTTCCTTCACACCCGGGCTCACACACACTGGAATCACAGTTAAAGGAGTGTTCCTTCACACCCGGGCTCACACACACTGAAATCACTGTTCAAGGAGTGTTCCTTCACACCCGGACTCACACACACTGAAATCACTGTTAAACGAGTGTTCCTTCACTCCCGGGCTCACACACACTGAAATCACTATTAAAGGAGTGTTCCTTCACACCTGGGCTCACCCACACACTGAACTCACTATTAAAGGAGTGTTCCTTCACACCCGGTCTCACACACACTGAAATCACTATTAATGGAGTGTTCCTTCACACCTGGGCTCACACACTGAAATCACTATTAAAGGAGTGTTCATTCACACCCAGGCTCACACACACTGAAATCACTATTAAAGGGGTGTTCCTTCACACCCAGACTCACACACACTGAAATCACTGTTAAAGGAGTGTTCCTTCATAGCCGGGCTCACACACACTGAAATCACTATTAAAGGAGTGTTCCTTCACACCCGGACTCACACACACTGAAATCACTGTTAAAGGAGAGTTCATTCACACCCAGGCTCACACACACTGAAATCACTATTAAAGGGGTGTTCCTTCACACCCAGACTCACACACACTGAAATCACTGTTAAAGGAGTGTTCCTTCACTCCCGGGCTCACACACGCTGAAATCACTATTAAAGGAGTGTTCCTTCATACCCGGGCTCACACACACTGAAATCACTGTTAAAGGAGTGTTCCTTCACACCTGGGCTCACACACACACTGAACTCACTATTAAAGGAGTGTTCCTTCACACCCGGTCTCACACACACTGAAATCACTATTAAAGGAGTGTTCCTTCACACCCAGGCTCACACACACTGAAATCACTATTAAAGGAGTGTTCCTTCAGACCCGAGCTCACACACACTGAAATCACTATTGAAGGAGTGTTCCTTCACACCCGGGCTCACACACACTGAAATCACTATTAAAGGAGTGTTCCTTCACACCCAGGCTCACACACACTGAACTCACTATTAAAGGAATGTTCCATCACACCCGGGCTCACACACACTGAAATCACTATTAAAGGAGTGTTCCTTCACACCCGGGCTCACACACACTGAAATCACTATTAAAGGAGTGTTCCTTCACACCCAGGCTCACACACACTGAAATCACTATTAAAGGAGTGTTCCTTCAGACCCGAGCTCACACACACTGAAATCACTATTGAAGGAGTGTTCCTTCACACCCGGGCTCACACACACTGAAATCACTATTAAAGGAGTGTTCCTTCACACCCAGGCTCACACACACTGAACTCACTATTAAAGGAATGTTCCATCACACCCGGGCTCACACACACTGAAATCACTATTAAAGGAGTGTTCCTTCACACCCGGGCTCACACATACTGAAATCACTATTAAAGGAGTGTTCCATTCCACCCGGGCTCACACACACTGAAATCACTATTAAAGGAGTGTTCCTTGACACCCGGGCTCACACACACTGAAATCACTATTAAAGGAGTGTTCCTTCACACCCGGTCTCACACACACTGAAATCACTATTAAAGGAGTGTTCCTTCACACCCGGGCTCACACACACTGAAATCACTATTAAAGGAGTGTTCCTTCACCCCGAGGCTCACACACAGTGAAATCACTATTAACGGAGTGTTCCTTCACACCCGGGCTCACACACACTGAAATCACTATTAAAGGAGTGTTCCTTCACACCCGGGCTCACACACACTGAAATCACTATTAAAGGAGTGTTTCCTCACACCCGGGCTCACACACACTGAAATCACTATTAAAGGAGTGTTCATTCACACCCGGGCTCACACACACTGAAATCACTATTAAAGGAGTGTTCCTTCACACCCGGACTCACACGCACTGAAATCACTGTTAAAGGAGAGTTCATTCACACCCAGGCTCACACACACTGAAATCACTATTAAAGGGGTGTTCCTTCACACCCGGACTCACACACACTGAAATCACTGTTAAAGGAGTGTTCCTTCACTCCCGGGCTCACACACGCTGAAATCACTATTAAAGGAGTGTTCCTTCATAGCCGGGCTCACACACACTGAAATCACTGTTAAAGGAGTGTTCCTTCACACCTGGGCTCACACACACACTGAACTCACTATTAAAGGAGTGTTCCTTCACACCCGGTCTCACACACACTGAAATCACTATTAAAGGAGTGTTCCTTCACACCCAGGCTCACACACACTGAAATCACTATTCAAGGAGTGTTCCTTCACACCCAGGCTCACACACACTGAAATCACTATTAAAGGAGTGTTCCTTCAGACCCGAGCTCACACACACTGAAATCACTATTAAAGGAGTGTTCCTTCACACCCGGGCTCACACACACTGAAATCACTATTAAAGGAGTGTTCCTTCACACCCAGGCTCACACACACTGAACTCACTTTTAAAGGAATGTTCCATCACACCTGGGCTCACACACACTGAAATCACTATTAAAGGAGTGTTCCTTCACACCCGGGCTCACACACACTGAAATCACTATTAAAGGAGTGTTCCTTCACACACAGGCTCACACACACCGAACTCACAATTAAAGGAGTGTTCCTTCACACACAGGCTCACACACACTGAACTCACTATTAAAGGAATGTTCCTTCACACCCGGGCTCACGCACACTGAAATCACTATTAAAGGAGTGTTCCTTCACACCCGGGCTCACACACTGAAATCACTATTAAAGGAGTGTTCATTCACACCCAGGCTCACACACACTGAAATCACGATTAAAGGAGTGTTCCTTCACACCCGGGCTCACACACACTGAAATCACTATTAAAGGAGTGTTCATTCACACCCAGGCTCACACACACTGAAATCACTATTAAAGGGGTGTTCCTTCACACCCGGGCTCACACACACTGAAATCACTGTTAAAGGAGTGTTCCTTCACACCAGGGTTCTCACACACTGAAATCACTATTAAAGGAGTGTTCCTTCACACCCAGGCTCACACACACTGAAATCACTATTAAAGGGGTGTTCCTTCACTCCCGGGCTCACACACACTGAAATCACGATGAAAGGAGTGTTCCTTCACACCTGGGCTCACACACACACTGAACTCACTATTAACGGAGTGTTCCTTCACACTCGGTCTCACACACACTGAAATCACTATTAAAGGAGTGTTCCTTCACACCTGGGCTCACACACACACTGAACTCACTATTAAAGGAGTGTTCCTTCACACCCGGGCTCACACACACTGGAATCACAGTTAAAGGAGTGTTCCTTCACACCCGGGCTCACACACACTGAAATCACTGTTCAAGGAGTGTTCCTTCACACCCGGACTCACACACACTGAAATCACTGTTAAACGAGTGTTCCTTCACTCCCGGGCTCACACACACTGAAATCACTATTAAAGGAGTGTTCCTTCACACCTGGGCTCACACACACACTGAACTCACTATTAAAGGAGTGTTCCTTCACACCCGGTCTCACACACACTGAAATCACTATTAATGGAGTGTTCCTTCACACCTGGGCTCACACACTGAAATCACTATTAAAGGAGTGTTCATTCACACCCAGGCTCACACACACTGAAATCACGATTAAAGGAGTGTTCCTTCACACACAGGCTCACACACACCGAACTCACAATTAAAGGAGTGTTCCTTCACACCCAGGCTCACACACACTGAACTCACTATTAAAGGAATGTTCCTTCACACCCGGGCTCACGCACACTGAAATCACTATTAAAGGAGTGTTCCTTCACACCCGGGCTCACACACTGAAATCACTATTAAAGGAGTGTTCATTCACACCCAGGCTCACACACACTGAAATCACGATTAAAGGAGTGTTCCTTCACACCCGGGCTCACACACACTGAAATCACTATTAAAGGAGTGTTCATTCACACCCAGGCTCACACACACTGAAATCACTATTAAAGGGGTGTTCCTTCACACCCGGGCTCACACACACTGAAATCACTATTAAAGGGGTGTTCCTTCACACCCGGGCTCACACACACTGAAATCACTATTAAAGGAGTGTTCCTTCACACCCGGGCTCACACACACTGAAATCACTATTAAAGGAGTGTCCCTTCACACCCGGGCTCACACACACTAAAATCACTGTTAAAGGAGTATTCCTTCACTCCCGGGCTCACACACACTGAAATCACGATTAAAGGGGTGTTCCTTCACACCCGTGCTCACACACACTGAAATCACTATTAAAGGAGTGTTCCTTCACACCCGGACTCACACACACTGAAATCACTGTTAAAGGAGTGTTCCTTCACACCCGGGCTCACACACACTGAAATCACTATTAAAGGGGTGTTCCTTCACAGCCGGGCTCACACACGCTGAAATCACTATTAAAGGAGTGTTCCTTCACACCCGGACTCACACACACTGAAATCACTGTTAAAGGAGAGTTCATTCACACCCAGGCTCACACACACTGAAATCACTATTAAAGGGGTGTTCCTTCACACCCAGACGCTCACACACTGAAATCACTGTTAAAGGAGTGTTCCTTCACTCCCGGGCTCACACACGCTGAAATCACTATTAAAGGAGTGTTCCGTCATACCCGGGCTCACACACACTGAAATCACTGTTAAAGGAGTGTTCCTTCACACCTGAGCTCACACACACACTGAACTTACTATTAAAGGAGTGTTCCTTCACACCCGGTCTCACACACACTGAAATCACTATTAAAGGAGTGTTCCTTCACACCCAGGCTCACACACACTGAAATCACTATTAAAGGAGTGTTCCTTCAGACCCGAGCTCACACACACTGAAATCACTATTGAAGGAGTGTTCCTTCACACCCGGGCTCACACACACTGAAATCACTATTAAAGGAGTGTTCCTTCACACCCAGGCTCACACACACTGAACTCACTATTAAAGGAATGTTCCATCACACCCGGGCTCACACACACTGAAATCACTATTAAAGGAGTGTTCCTTCACTCCCGGGCTCACACACACTGAAATCACGATTAAAGGGGTGTTCCTTCACACCCGTGCTCACACACACTGAAATCACTATTAAAGGAGTGTTCCTTCACACCCGGACTCACACACACTGAAATCACTGTTAAAGGAGTGTTCCTTCACACCCGGGCTCACACACACTGAAATCACTATTAAAGGGGTGTTCCTTCACAGCCGGGCTCACACACGCTGAAATCACTATTAAAGGAGTGTTCCTTCACACCCGGACTCACACACACTGAAATCACTGTTAAAGGAGAGTTCATTCACACCCAGGCTCACACACACTGAAATCACTATTAAAGGGGTGTTCCTTCACACCCAGACGCTCACACACTGAAATCACTATTAAAGGAGTGTTCCTTCACACCCAGGCTCACACACACTGAAATCACTATTAAAGGAGTGTTCCTTCAGACCCGAGCTCACACACACTGAAATCACTATTGAAGGAGTGTTCCTTCACACCCGGGCTCACACACACTGAAATCACTATTAAAGGAGTGTTCCTTCACACCCAGGCTCACACACACTGAACTCACTATTAAAGGAATGTTCCATCACACCCGGGCTCACACACACTGAAATCACTATTAAAGGAGTGTTCCTTCACACCCGGGCTCACACACACTGAAATCACTATTAAAGGAGTGTTCCTTCACACACAGGCTCACACACACCGAACTCACTATTAAAGGAGTGTTCCTTCACACCCAGGCTCACGCACACTGAACTCACTATTCAAGGAATGTTCCTTCACACCCGGGCTCACGCACACTGAAATCACTATTAAAGGAGTGTTCCTTCACACCCGGGCTCACACACTGAAATCACTATTAAAGGAGTGTTCATTCACACCCAGGCTCACACAAACTGAAATCACGATTAAAGGAGTGTTCCTTCACACCCGGGCTCACACACACTGAAATCACTATTAAAGGAGTGTTCATTCACACCCAGGCTCACACACACTGAAATCACTCTAAAAGGGGTGTTCCTTCACACCCGGGCTCACACACTGAAATCACTATTAAAGGAGTGTTCCTTCACACCCGGGTTCTCACACACTGAAATCACTATTAAAGGAGTGTTCCTTCACACCCAGGCTCACACACACTGAAATCACTATTAAAGGGGTGTTCCTTCACTCCCGGGCTCACACACACTGAAATCACTATTAAAGGAGTGTTCCTTCACACCTGGGCTCACACACACACTGAACTCACTATTAACGGAGTGTTCCTTCACACCCGGTCTCACACACACTGAAATCACTATTAAAGGAGTGTTCCTTCACACCCGGGCTCACACACACTGAAATCACACCTGGGCTCACACACACACCGAACTCACTATTAAAGGAGTGTTCCTTCACACCCGGGCTCACACACACTGGAATCACTGTTAAAGGAGTGTTCCTTCACACCCGGGCTCACACACACTGAAATCACTGTTAAAGGAGTGTTCCTTCACACCCGGGCTCACACACACTGAAATCACTGTTAAACGAGTGTTCCTTCACACCCGGGCTCACACACACTGAAATCACTATTAAAGGAGTGTTCCTTCACACCTGGGCTCACACACACACTGAACTCACTATGAAAGGAGTGTTCCTTCACACCCGGTCTCACACACACTGAAATCACTATTAAAGGAGTGTTCATTCACACCCAGGCTCACACACACTGAAATCACTATTAAAGGAGTGTCCCTTCACACCCGGGCTCACACACACAATGAAATCACTATTAAAGGAGTGTTCCTTCACACCTGGGCTCACACACACACTGAACTCACTATTAAAGGAGTGTTCCTTCACACCCGGTCTCACACACACTGAAATCACTAGTAAAGGAGTGTTGCTTCACACCCAGGCTCACACACACTGAACTCACTATTAAAGGAATGTTCCTTCACACCCGGGCTCACACACACAATGAAATCACTATTAAAGGAGTGTTCCTTCACACCCGGTCTCACACACACTGAAATCACTATTAAAGGAATGTTCCTTCACACCCAGTCTCACACACTGAAATCACTATTAAAGGAGTGTTCCTCACACCCGGGCTCACACACACTGAAATCACTATTAAAGGAGTGTTTCCTCACACCCGGGCTCACACACACTGAAATCACTATTAAAGGAGTGTTCCTTCACACCCGGGCTCACACATACTGAAATCACTATTAAAGGAGTGTTCCATTCCACCCGGGCTCACGCACACTGAAATCACTATTAAAGGAGTGTTCCTTGACACCCGGGCTCACACACACTGAAATCACTATTAAAGGAGCGTTCCTTCACACCCGGTCTCACACACACTGAAATCACTATTAAAGGAGTGTTCCTTCACACCCGGGCTCACACACACTGAAATCACTATTAAAGGAGTGTTCCTTCACCCCGAGGCTCACACACAGTGAAATCACTATTAACGGAGTGTTCCTTCACACCCGGGCTCACACACACTGAAATCACTATTAAAGGAGTGTTCCTTCACACCCGGGCTCACACACACTGAAATCACTATTAAAGGAGTGTTTCCTCACACCCGGGCTCACACACACTGAAATCACTATTAAAGGAGTGTTCATTCACACCCGGGCTCACACACACTGAAATCACTATTAAAGGAGTGTTCCTTCACACCCGGACTCACACACACTGAAATCACTGTTAAAGGAGAGTTCATTCACACCCAGGCTCACACACACTGAAATCACGATTAAAGGGGTGTTCCTTCACACCCGGACTCACACACACTGAAATCACTGTTAAAGGAGTGTTCCTTCACTCCCGGGCTCACACACGCTGAAATCACTATTAAAGGAGTGTTCCTTCATACCCGGGCTGACACACACTGAAATCACTGTTAAAGGAGTGTTCCTTCACACCTGGGCTCACACACACTGAAATCACTATTAAAGGAGTGTTCCTTCACACCCGGTCTCACACACACTGAAATCACTATTAAAGGAGTGTTCCTTCACACCCAGGCTCACACACACTGAAATCACTATTAAAGGAGTGTTCCTTCTGACCCGAGCTCACACACACTGAAATCACTATTGAAGGAGTGTTCCTTCACACCCGGGCTCACACACACTGAAATCACTATTAAAGGAGTGTTCCTTCACACCCAGGCTCACACACACTGAACTCACTATTAAAGGAATGTTCCATCACACCCGGGCTCACACACACTGAAATCACAATGAAAGGAGTGTTCCTTCACACCCGGGCTCACACACACTGAAATCACTATTAAAGGAGTGATCCTTCACACACAGGCTCACACACACCGAACTCACTATTAAAGGAGTGTTCCTTCACACCCAGGCTCACGCACACTGAACTCACTATTCAAGGAATGTTCCTTCACACCCGGGCTCACGCACACTGAAATCACTATTAAAGGAGTGTTCCTTCACACCCGGGCTCACACACTGAAATCACTATTAAAGGAGTGTTAATTCACACCCAGGCTCACACACACTGAAATCACGATTAAAGGAGTGTTCCTTCACACCCGGGCTCACACACACTGAAATCACTATTAAAGGAGTGTTCCTTCACACCCAGGCTCACACACACTGAAATCACTATTAAAGGGGTGTTCCTTCACACCCGGGCTCACACACACTGAAATCACTATTAAAGGAGTGTTCCTTCACACCCGGGTTCTCACACACTGAAATCACTATTAAAGGAGTGTTCCTTCACACCCAGGCTCACACACACTGAAATCACTATTAAAGGGGTGTTCCTTCACTCCCGGGCTCACACACACTGAACTCACTATTAAAGGAGTGTTCCTTCACACCCGGTCTCACACACACTGAAATCACTATTAAAGGAGTGTTCATTCACACCCAGGCTCACACACACTGAAATCACTATTAAAGGAGTGTCCCTTCACACCCGGGCTCACACACACAATGAAATCACTATTAAAGGAGTGTTCCTTCACACCTGGGCTCACACACACACTGAACTCACTATTAAAGGAGTGTTCCTTCACACCCGGTCTCACACACACTGAAATCACTAGTAAAGGAGTGTTCCTTCACACCCAGGCTCACACACACTGAACTCACTATTCAAGGAATGTTCCTTCACACCCGGGCTCACACACACAATGAAATCACTATTAAAGGAGTGTTCCTTCACACCCGGTCTCACACACACTGAAATCACTATTAAAGGAATGTTCCTTCACACCCAGTCTCACACACTGAAATCACTATTAAAGGAGTGTTCCTCACACCCGGGCTCACACACACTGAAATCACTATTAAAGGAGTGTTTCCTCACACCCGGGCTCACACACACTGAAATCACTATTAAAGGAGTGTTCCTTCACACCCGGGCTCACACATACTGAAATCACTATTAAAGGAGTGTTCCATTCCACCCGGGCTCACGCACACTGAAATCACTATTAAAGGAGTGTTCCTTGACACCCGGGCTCACACACACTGAAATCACTATTAAAGGAGTGTTCCTTCACACCCGGTCTCACACACACTGAAATCACTATTAAAGGAGTGTTCCTTCACACCCGGGCTCACACACACTGAAATCACTATTAAAGGAGTGTTCCTTCACCCCGAGGCTCACACACAGTGAAATCACTATTAATGGAGTGTTCCTTCACACCCGGGCTCACACACACTGAAATCACTATTAAAGGAGTGTTCCTTCACACCCGGGCTCACACACACTGAAATCACTATTAAAGGAGTGTTTCCTCACACCCGGGCTCACACACACTGAAATCACTATTAAAGGAGTGTTCATTCACACCCGGGCTCACACACACTGAAATCACTATTAAAGGAGTGTTCCTTCACACCCGGACTCACACACACTGAAATCACTGTTAAAGGAGAGTTCATTCACACCCAGGCTCACACACACTGAAATCACGATTAAAGGGGTGTTCGTTCACACCCGGACTCACACACACTGAAATCACTGTTAAAGGAGTGTTCCTTCACTCCCGGGCTCACACACGCTGAAATCACTATTAAAGGAGTGTTCCTTCATACCCGGGCTGACACACACTGAAATCACTGTTAAAGGAGTGTTCCTTCACACCTGGGCTCACACACACTGAAATCACTATTAAAGGAGTGTTCCTTCACACCCGGTCTCACACACACTGAAATCACTATTAAAGGAGTGTTCCTTCACACCCAGGCTCACACACACTGAAATCACTATTAAAGGAGTGTTCCTTCTGACCCGAGCTCACACACACTGAAATCACTATTGAAGGAGTGTTCCTTCACACCCGGGCTCACACACACTGAAATCACTATTAAAGGAGTGTTCCTTCACACCCAGGCTCACACACACTGAACTCACTATTAAAGGAATGTTCCATCACACCCGGGCTCACACACACTGAAATCACAATGAAAGGAGTGTTCCTTCACACCCGGGCTCACACACACTGAAATCACTATTAAAGGAGTGATCCTTCACACACAGGCTCACACACACCGAACTCACTATTAAAGGAGTGTTCCTTCACACCCAGGCTCACGCACACTGAACTCACTATTCAAGGAATGTTCCTTCACACCCGGGCTCACGCACACTGAAATCACTATTAAAGGAGTGTTCCTTCACACCCGGGCTCACACACTGAAATCACTATTAAAGGAGTGTTAATTCACACCCAGGCTCACACACACTGAAATCACGATTAAAGGAGTGTTCCTTCACACCCGGGCTCACACACACTGAAATCACTATTAAAGGAGTGTTCCTTCACACCCAGGCTCACACACACTGAAATCACTATTAAAGGGGTGTTCCTTCACACCCGGGCTCACACACACTGAAATCACTATTAAAGGAGTGTTCCTTCACACCCGGGTTCTCACACACTGAAATCACTATTAAAGGAGTGTTCCTTCACACCCAGGCTCACACACACTGAAATCACTATTAAAGGGGTGTTCCTTCACTCCCGGGCTCACACACACTGAAATCACTATTAAAGGAGTGTTCCTTCACACCTGGGCTCACACACACACTGAACTCACTATTAACGGAGTGTTCCTTCACACCCGGTCTCACACACACTGAAATCACT
Organism: Mustelus asterias; assembly: GCF_964213995.1. Taxonomy (NCBI): domain Eukaryota; kingdom Metazoa; phylum Chordata; class Chondrichthyes; order Carcharhiniformes; family Triakidae; genus Mustelus; species Mustelus asterias. The sequence goes on from NW_027590705.1 coordinate 46,246, forward strand.
ATTAAAGGAGTGTTCCTTCACACCCGGGCTCACACACACTGAAATCACTATTAAAGGAGTGTTCCTTCACACCTGGGCTCACACACACACCGAACTCACTAGTAAAGGAGTGTTCCTTCACACCCGGGCTCACACACACTGGAATCACTGTGAAAGGAGTGTTCCTTCACACCCGGGCGCACACACACTGAAATCACTGTTAAAGGAGTGTTCCTTCACACCCGGGCTCACACACACTGAAATCACTGTTAAACGAGTGTTCCTTCACACCCGGGCTCACACACACTGAAATCACTATTAAAGGAGTGTTCCTTCACACCTGGGCTCACACACACACTGAACTCACTATTAAAGGAGTGTTCCTTCACACCCGGTCTCACACACACTGAAATCACTATTAAAGGAGTGTTCATTCACACCCAGGCTCACACACACTGAAATCACTATTAAAGGAGTGTCCCTTCACACCCGGGCTCACACACACAATGAAATCACTATTAAAGGAGTGTTCCTTCACACCTGGGCTCACACACACACTGAACTCACTATTAAAGGAGTGTTCCTTCACACCCGGTCTCACACACACTGAAATCACTAGTAAAGGAGTGTTCCTTCACACCCAGGCTCACACACACTGAACTCACTATTAAAGGAATGTTCCTTCACACCCGGGCTCACACACACAATGAAATCACTATTAAAGGAGTGTTCCTTCACACCCGGTCTCACACACACTGAAATCACTATTAAAGGAGTGTTCCTTCACACCCAGGCTCACACACACTGAAATCACTATTAAAGGAGTGTTCCTTCTGACCCGAGCTCACACACACTGAAATCACTATTGAAGGAGTGTTCCTTCACACCCGGGCTCACACACACTGAAATCACTATTAAAGGAGTGTTCCTTCACACCCAGGCTCACACACACTGAACTCACTATTAAAGGAATGTTCCATCACACCCGGGCTCACACACACTGAAATCACAATGAAAGGAGTGTTCCTTCACACCCGGGCTCACACACACTGAAATCACTATTAAAGGAGTGATCCTTCACACACAGGCTCACACACACCGAACTCACTATTAAAGGAGTGTTCCTTCACACCCAGGCTCACGCACACTGAACTCACTATTCAAGGAATGTTCCTTCACACCCGGGCTCACGCACACTGAAATCACTATTAAAGGAGTGTTCCTTCACACCCGGGCTCACACACTGAAATCACTATGAAAGGAGTGTTCATTCACACCCAGGCTCACACACACTGAAATCACGATTAAAGGAGTGTTCCTTCACACCCGGGCTCACACACACTGAAATCACTATTAAAGGAGTGTTCCTTCACACCCAGGCTCACACACACTGAAATCACTATTAAAGGGGTGTTCCTTCACACCCGGGCTCACACACACTGAAATCACTATTAAAGGAGTGTTCCTTCACACCCGGGTTCTCACACACTGAAATCACTATTAAAGGAGTGTTCCTTCACACCCAGGCTCACACACACTGAAATCACTATTAAAGGGGTGTTCCTTCACTCCCGGGCTCACACACACTGAAATCACTATTAAAGGAGTGTTCCTTCACACCTGGGCTCACACACACACTGAACTCACTATTAACGGAGTGTTCCTTCACACCCGGTCTCACACACACTGAAATCACTATTAAAGGAGTGTTCCTTCACACCCGGGCTCACACACACTGAAATCACTATTAAAGGAGTGTTCCTTCACACCTGGGCTCACACACACACCGAACTCACTATTAAAGGAGTGTTCCTTCACACCCGGGCTCACACACACTGGAATCACTGTGAAAGGAGTGTTCCTTCACACCCGGGCGCACACACACTGAAATCACTGTTAAAGGAGTGTTCCTTCACACCCGGGCTCACACACACTGAAATCACTGTTAAACGAGTGTTCCTTCACACCCGGGCTCACACACACTGAAATCACTATTAAAGGAGTGTTCCTTCACACCTGGGCTCACACACACACTGAACTCACTATTAAAGGAGTGTTCCTTCACACCCGGTCTCACACACACTGAAATCACTATTAATGGAGTGTTCATTCACACCCAGGCTCACACACACTGAAATCACTATTAAAGGAGTGTCCCTTCACACCCGGGCTCACACACACAATGAAATCACTATTAAAGGAGTGTTCCTTCACACCTGGGCTCACACACACACTGAACTCACTATTAAAGGAGTGTTCCTTCACACCCGGTCTCACACACACTGAAATCACTAGTAAAGGAGTGTTCCGTCACACCCAGGCTCACACACACTGAACTCACTATTAAAGGAATGTTCCTTCACACCCGGGCTCACACACACAATGAAATCACTATTAAAGGAGTGTTCCTTCACACCCAGGCTCACACACACTGAACTCATATTAAAGGAGTGTTCCTTCACACCCGGTCTCACACACACTGAAATCACTATTAAAGGAATGTTCCTTCACACCCAGTCTCACACACTGAAATCACAATTAAAGGAGTGTTCCTCACACCCGGGCTCACACACACTGAAATCACTATTAAAGGAGTGTTTCCTCACACCCGGGCTCACACACACTGAAATCACTATTAAAGGAGTGTTCCTTCACACCTGGGCTCACACATACTGAAATCACTATTAAAGGAGGGTTCCTTCACACCCGGGCTCACACACACTGAAATCACTATTAAAGGAGTGTTCCTTCACACCCGGGCTCACACACACTGAAATCACTATTAAAGGAGTGTTCCTTCACCCCGAGGCTCACACACACTGAAATCACAATTAACGGAGTGTTCCTTCACACCCGGGCTCACACACACTGAAATCACTATTAAAGGAGTGTTCCTTCACACCCGGGCTCACACGCACTGAAATCACTATTAAAGGAGTGTTCCTTCACACCCGGGCTCACACACACTGAAATCACTATTAAAGGAGTGTTCCTTCACACCCGGGCTCACACACACTGAAATCACTATTAAAGGAGTGTTTCCTCACACCCGGGCTCACACACACTGAAATCACTATTAAAGGAGTGTTTCCTCACACCCGGGCTCACACACACTGAAATCACTATTAAAGGAGTGTTCCTTCACACCCGGGCTCACACACACTGAAATCACTATTAAAGGAGTGTTCCTTCACACCCGGGCTCACACACACTGAAATCACTATTAAAGGAGTGTTTCCTCACACCCGGGCTCACACACACTGAAATCACTATTAAAGGAGAGTTCCTTCACACCCGGGCTCACACACACTGAAATCACTATTAAAGGAGTGTTCCTTCACACCCGGGCTCACACACACTGAAATCACTATTAAAGGAGTGTTTCCTCACACCCGGGCTCACACACACAGAAATCACTATTAAAGGAGTGTTCCTTCACACCCGGGCTCACACACACTGAAATCACTATTGAAGGAATGTTCCTTCACACCCGGGCTCACACACACTGAAATCACTATTAAAGGAGTGTTCCTTCACACCCGGGCTCACAGACACTGAAATCACTATTAAAGGAGTGTTCCTTCACACCCGGGCTCACACACACTGAAATCACTATTAAAGGAGTGTTCCTTCACACCCGGGCTCACACACACTGAAATCACTATTAAAGGAGTGTTTCCTCACACCCGGGCTCACACACACTGAAATCACTATTAAAGGAGTGTTCCTTCACACCCGGGCTCACACACACTGAAATCACTATTAAAGGAGTGTTCCTTCACACCCGGGCTCACACACACTGAAATCACTATTAAAGGAGTGTTCCTTCACACCCGGGCTCACACACACTGAAATCACTATTAAAGGAGTGTTTCCTCACACCCGGGCTCACACACACTGAAATCACTATTAAAGGAGTGTTCCTTCACACCCGGGCTCACACACACTGAAATCACTATTAAAGGAGTGTTCCTTCACACCCGGGCTCACACACACTGAAATCACTATTAAAGGAGTGTTTCCTCACACCCGGGCTCACACACACAGAAATCACTATTAAAGGAGTGTTCCTTCACACCCGGGCTCACACACACTGAAATCACTATTGAAGGAATGTTCCTTCACACCCGGGCTCACACACACTGAAATCACTATTAAAGGAGTGTTCCTTCACACCCGGGCTCACAGACACTGAAATCACTATTAAAGGAGTGTTCCTTCACACCCGGGCTCACACACACTGAAATCACTATTAAAGGAGTGTTCCTTCACACCCGGGCTCACACACACTGAAATCACTATTAAAGGAGTGTTTCCTCACACCCGGGCTCACACACACTGAAATCACTATTAAAGGAGTGTTCCTTCACACCCGGGCTCACACACACTGAAATCACTATTAAAGGAGTGTTCCTTCACACCCGGGCTCACACACACTGAAATCACAATTAAAGGAGTGTTCCTTCACACCCGGGCTCACACACACTGAAATCACTATTCAAGGAGTGTTTCCTCACACCCGGGCTCACACACACTGAAATCACTATTAAAGGAGTGTTTCCTCACACCCGGTCTCACACACACAGAAATCACTATTAAAGGAGTGTTCCTTCACACCCGGGCTCACACACACTGAAATCACTATTAAAGGAGTGTTTCCTCACACCCGGGCTCACACACACTGAAATCACTATTAAAGGAGTGTTCCTTCACACCCGGGCTCACACACACTGAAATCACTATTAAAGGAGTGTTCCTTCACACCCGTGCTCACACACACTGAAATCACTATTAAAGGAGTGTTTCCTCACACCCGGGCTCACACACACTGAAATCACTATTAAAGGAGTGTTCCTTCACACCCGGGCTCACACACACTGAAATCACTATTAAAGGAGTGTTCCTTCACACCCGGGCTCACACACACTGAAATCACTATTAAAGGAGTGTTTCCTCACACCCGGTCTCACACACACAGAAATCACTATTAAAGGAGTGTTCCTTCACACCCGGGCTCACACACACAGAAATCACTATTAAAGGAATGTTCCTTCACACCCGGGCTCACACACACTGAAATCACTATTAAAGGAGTGTTCCTTCACACCCAGGCTCACAGACACTGAAATCACTATTAAAGGAGTGTTCCTTCACACCCGGGCTCACACACACTGAAATCACTATTAAAGGAGGGTTCCTTCACACCCGGGCTCACACACACTGAAATCACTATTAAAGGAGTGTTTCCTCACACCCGGGCTCACACACACTGAAATCACTATTAAAGGAGTGTTCCTTCACACCCGGGCTCACACACACTGAAATCACGATTAAAGGAATGTTCCTTCACACCCGGGCTCACACACACTGAACTCACTAACCTCCCAATGAGCTAATCCTGTTGTCACGGTGAAGGCTGATGGGAATGTCAAGATTTCAGCTCCTGCTTCAGTCAGTACAAGTGAAATTTCAGGAAAACGAAGGTCATAACAAATCGCAAGACCAAGCTGAGTGGGCAGAAGATGGACAGGTACAGCACGGGGTTAGATACAGAGTAAACCCCGTCTACACTGTCCCCATCAAACACAACCAGGACAGGTACAGCACGGGGTTAGATACAGAGTAAACCCCGTCTACACTGTCCCCATCAAACACTCCCAGGACAGGTACAGCACGGGGTTAGATACAGAGTAAACCCCGTCAACACTGTCCCCATCAAACACTCCCAGGACAGGTACAGCACGGGGTTAGATACAGAGTAAATCTCCCTCTACACTGTCCCCATCAAACACTCCCAGGACAGGTACAGCACGGGGTTCGATACAGAGTAAACCCCGTCAACACTGTCCCCATCAAACACTCCCAGGACAGGTACAGCACGGGGTTAGATACAGAGTAAATCTCCCTCTACACTGTCCCCACCAAACAATCCCAGGACAGGTACAGCACGGGGTTCGATACAGAGTAAACCCCGTCTACACTGTCCCCATCAAACTCTCCCAGGACAGGTACAGCACGGGGTTAGATACAGAGTAAATCTCCCTTTACACTGTCCCCATCAAACACTCCCAGGACAGGTACAGCACGGGGTTAGATACAGAGTAAAGCTCCCTCTACACTGTCCCCATCAAACACTCCCAGGACAGGTACAGCACAGGGTTAGATACAGAGTAAACCCCCTCTACACTGTCCCCATCAAACACACCCAGGACAGGTACAGCATGGTGTTAGATACAGAGTAAAACTCCCTCTACACTGTCCCCATCAAACACTCCCAGGACAGGTACAGCACGGAGTTAGATACAGAGTAAAGCTCCCTCTACACTGTCCCCATCAAACACTCCCAGGACAGGTACAGCACGGGGTTAGATACAGAGTAAACCTCCCTCTACACTGTCCCCATCAAACACTCCCAGGACAGATACAGACGGGGTTCGATACAGAGAAAAGCTCCCTCTCCACTGTCCCCATCAAACACTCCCAGGACAGGTACAGCACGGGGTTAGATACAGAGTAAAGCTCCCTCTACACTGTCCCCATCAAACACTCCCAGGACAGGTACAGCACGGGGTTAGATACAGAGTAAACCTCCCTCTACACTGTCCCCATCAAACACTCCCAGGACAGGTACAGCACGGGGTTAGATACAGAGTAAAGCTCCCTCTACACTTTCCCATCAAACTCTCCCAGGATAGGTACACACGGGGTTAGATACAGAGTAAATCTCCCTCTACACTGTCCCCATCAAACACTCCCAGGACAGGTACAGCACGGGGTTAGATACAGAGTAAAGCTCCATCTACACTGTCCCCATCAAACACTCCCAGGACAGGTACAGCACAGGGTTAGATACAGAGTAAACCCCCTCTACACTGTCCCCATCAAACACTTCCAGGAAAGGTACAGCACGGGGTTAGATACAGAGTAAAGCTCCCTCTACACTTTCCCATCAAACACTCCCAGGACAGGTACAGCACGGGGTTCGATACAGAGTAAACCTCCCTCTACAGTGTCCCCATCAAACACTCCCAGGACAGGTACAGCACGGGGTTAAATACAGAGTAAACCTCCCTCTACACTGTCCCCATCAAACACACCCAGGACAGGTACAGTATGGGGTTAGATACAGAGTAAACCCCCTCTACACTGTCCCCATCAAACACACCCAGGACAGGTACAGCATGTGGTTAGATACAGAGTAAAACTCCCTCTACACTGTCCCCATCAAACACACCCAGGACAGGTACAGCATGGGGTTAGATACAGAGTAAAACTCCCTCTACACTGTCCCCATCAAACACTCCCAGGACAGGTACAGCACGGGGTTCGATACAGAGTAAAGCTCCCTCTACACTGTCCCCATCAAACACTTCCAGGACAGGTACAGCACGGGGTTAGATACAGAGTAAAGCTCCCTCTACACTTTCCCATCAAACACTCCCAGGACAGGTACAGCACGGGGTTAGATACAGAGTAAACCTCCCTCGACACTGTCCCCATCAAACACTCCCAGGACAGGTACAGTATGGGATAAATACAGAGTAAACCCCCTCTACACTGTCCCCATCAAACACTCCCAGGACAGGTACAGCATGGGGTTAGATACAGAGTAAAACTCCCTCTACACTGTCCCCAACAAACACACCCAGGACAGGTACAGCATGGGGTTAGATACAGAGTAATCTCCCTCTACACTGTCCCCATCAAACACACCCAGGACAGGTACAGCATGGGGTTAGATACAGAGTAAAACTCCCTCTACACTGTCCCCATCAAACACACCCAGGACAGGTACAGCATGGGGTTAGATACAGAGTAAACCCCCTCTGCACTGTCCCCCATCAAACACTCCCAGGACAGGTACAACACGGGGTTAGATACAGAGTAAAGCTCCCTCGACACTGTCCCCATCAAACACTCCCAGGACAGGTACAGCATGGGGTTAGATACAGAGTAAACCCCCTCTACACTGTCCCCCATCAAACACTCCCTGGACAGGTACAGCATGGGGTTAGATACAGAGTAAACCCCCTCTACACTGTCCCCCATCAAACACTCCCAGGACAGGTACAGCATGGGGTTAGATACAGAGTAAACCCCCTCTAAACTGTCCCCCATCAAACACTCCCAGGACAGGTACAGCATGGGGTTAGATACAGAGTGAAGCTCCCTCTACACAGTCCCCATCAAACAATCCCAGGACAGGTACAGCACGGGGTTAGATACAGAGTAAACCCCCTCTACACTGTCCCCATCAAACACTCCCAGGACAGGTACAGTATGGGGTTAGATACAGAGTAAACCCCCTCTACACTGTCCCCATCAAACACTCCCAGGACAGGTACAGTATGGGGTTAGATACAGAGTAAAACTCCCTCTACACTGTCCCCCATCAAACACTCCCAGGACAGGTACAGCACGGGGTTAGATACAGAGTAAAGCTCCCTCTACACTGTCCCCATCAAACACACCCAGGACAGGTACAGCATGGGGTGAGATACAGAGTAAACCCCCTCTACACTGTCCCCCATCAAACACTCCCAGGACAGGTACAACACGGGGTTAGATACAGAGTAAACCCCCTCTACACTGTCCCCCCATCAAACACTCCCAGGACAGGTACAGCATGGGGTTAGATACAGAGTGAAGCTCCCTCTACACTGTCCCCATCAAACACTGCCAGGACAGGTACAGCACCGGGTTAGATACAGAATAAAGCTCCCTCTACACTGTCCCCATCAAACACTCCCAGGACAGGTTCAGCACGGTGTTAGATACAGAGTAAACCCCCTCTACACTGTCCCCATCAAACACTCCCAGGACAGGTCCAGCACGGGGCTAGATACAGAGTAAACCTCCCTCTACACTATCCGCCATCAACCACTCCCAGGACAGGGACAGCACGGGGTTAGATAAAGAGTAAATCTCCCTCAACACTGTCCGCCATCAACCACTCCCAGGACAGGGACAGCACGGGGTTAGATACAGAGTAAAGCTCCCTCTACACTGTCCCCATCAAACACTCCCAGGACAGGTACAGCACGGGGTTAGATACAGAGTAAAGCTCCCTCTACACTGTCCCCATCAAACTCTCCCAGGACAGGTACAGCACGGGGTTAGATACAGAGTAAATCTCCCTTTACACTGTCCCCATCAAACACTCCCAGGACAGGTACAGCACGGGGTTAGATACAGAGTAAAGCTCCCTCTACACTGTCCCCATCAAACACTCCCAGGACAGGTACAGCACAGGGTTAGATACAGAGTACACCCCCCTCTACACTGTCCCCATCAAACACACCCAGGACAGGTACAGCATGGGGTTAGATACAGAGTAAAACTCCCTCTACACTGTCCCCATCAAACACTCCCAGGACAGGTACAGCACGGGGTTAGATACAGAGTAAAGCTCCCTCTACACTGTCCCCATCAAACACTCCCAGGACAGGTACAGCACGGGGTTAGATACAGAGTAAACCTCCCTCTACACTGTCCCCATCAAACACTCCCAGGACAGATACAGACGGGGTTAGATACAAAGTAAAGCTCCCTCTCCACTGTCCCCATCAAACACTCCCAGGACAGGTACAGCACGGGGTTAGATACAGAGTAAAGCTCCCTCTACACTGTCCCCATCAAACACTCCCAGGACAGGTACAGCACGGGGTTAGATACAGAGTAAACCTCCCTCTACACTGTCCCCATCAAACACTCCCAGGACAGGTACAGCACGGGGTTAGATACAGAGTAAATCTCCCTCTACACTGTCCCCATCAAACACTCCCAGGACAGGTACAGCATGGGGTTAGATACAGAGTAAAGCTCCCTCTACACTGTCCCCATCAAACACTCCCAGGACAGGTCCAGCATGGGGTTAGATACAGAGTAAAGCTCCCTCTACACTTTCCCATCAAACTCTCCCAGGATAGGTACACACGGGGTTAGATACAGAGTAAATCTCCCTCTACACTGTCCCCATCAAACACTCCCAGGACAGGTACAGCACGGGGTTAGATACAGAGTAAAGCTCCATCTACACTGTCCCCATCAAACACTCCCAGGACAGGTACAGCACAGGGTTAGATACAGAGTAAACCCCCTCTACACTGTCCCCATCAAACACTTCCAGGAAAGGTACAGCACGGGGTAAGATACAGAGTAAAGCTCCCTCTACACTTTCCCATCAAACACTCCCAGGACAGGTACAGCACGGGGTTCGATACAGAGTAAACCTCCCTCTACACTGTCCCCATCAAACACTCCCAGGACAGGTACAGCACGGGGTTAAATACAGAGTAAACCTCCCTCTACACTGTCCCCATCAAACACACCCAGGACAGGTACAGTATGGGGTTAGATACAGAGTAAACCCCCTCTACACTGTCCCCATCAAACACACCCAGGACAGGTACAGCATGTGGTTAGATACAGAGTAAAACTCCCTCTACACTGTCCCCATCAAACACACCCAGGACAGGTACAGCATGGGGTTAGATACAAAGTAAAACTCCCTCTACACTGTCCCCATCAAACACTCCCAGGACAGGTACAGCACGGGGTTCGATACAGAGTAAAGCTCCCTCTACACTGTCCCCATCAAACACTTCCAGGACAGGTACAGCACGGGGTTAGATACAGAGTAAACCTCCCTCTACACTATCCGCCATCAAACACTCCCAGGACAGGTACAGCACGGGGTTAGATACAGAGTAAACCTCCCTCTACACTGTCCCCATCAAACACTCCCAGGACAGGTACAGCACGGGGTTAGATACAGAGTAAATCTCCCTCTACACTGTCCCCATCAAACACTCCCAGGACAGGTACAGCATGGGGTTAGATACAGAGTAAATCTCCCTCTACACTGTCCCCATCAAACACTCCCAGGACAGGTACAGTATGGGGTTAGATACAGAGTAAACCCCCTCTACACTGTCCCCATCAAACACTCCCAGGACAGGTACAGCATGGGGTTAGATACAGAGTAAAACTCCCTCTACACTGTCCCCAACAAACACACCCAGGACAGGTACAGCATGGGGTTAGATACAGAGTAATCTCCCTCTACACTGTCCCCATCAAACACACCCAGGACAGGTACAGCATGGGGTTAGATACAGAGTAAAACTCCCTCTACACTGTCCCCATCAAACACACCCAGGACAGGTACAGCATGGGGTTAGATACAGAGTAAACCCCCTCTGCACTGTCCCCCATCAAACACTCCCAGGACAGGTACAACACGGGGTTAGATACAGAGTAAAGCTCCCTCGACACTGTCCCCATCAAACACTCCCAGGACAGGTACAGCATGGGGTTAGATACAGAGTAAACCACGTCTACACTGTCCCCCATCAAACACTCCCTGGACAGGTACAGCATGGGGTTAGATACAGAGTAAACCCCCTCTACACTGTCCCCCATCAAACACTCCCAGGACAGGTACAGCATGGGGTTAGATACAGAGTAAACCCCCTCTAAACTGTCCCCCATCAAACACTCCCAGGACAGGTACAGCATGGGGTTAGATACAGAGTGAAGCTCCCTCTACACAGTCCCCATCAAACAATCCCAGGACAGGTACAGCACGGGGTTAGATACAGAGTAAACCCCCTCTACACTGTCCCCATCAAACACTCCCAGGACAGGTACAGCACGGGGTTAGATACAGAGTTAATCTCCCTCTACACTGTCCCCATCAAACACTCCCAGGACAGGTACAGCACGGGGTTAGATACAGAGTAAACTCCCTCTACACTGTCCCCATCAAACACTCCCAGGACAGGTACAGTATGGGGTTAGATACAGAGTAAACCCCCTCTACACTGTCCCCATCAAACACTCCCAGGACAGGTACAGTATGGGGTTAGATACAGAGTAAAACTCCCTCTACACTGTCCCCCGTCAAACACTCCCAGGACAGGTACAGCACGGGGTTAGATACAGAGTAAAGCTCCCTCTACACTGTCCCCATCAAACACACCCAGGACAGGTACAGCATGGGGTGAGATACAGAGTAAACCCCCTCTACACTGTCCCCCATCAAACACTCCCAGGACAGGTACAACACGGGGTTAGATACAGAGTAAACCCCCTCTACACTGTCCCCCCATCAAACACTCCCAGGACAGGTACAGCATGGGGTTAGATACAGAGTGAAGCTCCCTCTACACTGTCCCCATCAAACACTGCCAGGACAGGTACAGCACCGGGTTAGATACAGAATAAAGCTCCCTCTACACTGTCCCCATCAAACACTCCCAGGACAGGTTCAGCACGGTGTTAGATACAGAGTAAACCCCCTCTACACTGTCCCCATCAAACACTCCCAGGACAGGTTCAGCACGGTGTTAGATATAGAGTAAACCCCCTCTACACTGTCCCCATCAAACACTCCCAGGACAGGTACAGCACGGGGTTAGATACAGAGTAAATCTCCCTCTACACTGTCCCCATCAAACACTCCCAGGACAGGTACAGCACGGGGTTAGATACAGAGTAAACCTCCCTCTACACTATCCGCCATCAACCACTCCCAGGACAGGGACAGCACGGGGTTAGATAAAGAGTAAATCTCCCTCAACACTGTCCCCATCAAACACTCCCAGGACAGGTACAGCACGGGGTTAGATACAGAGTAAACCTCCCTCTACACTATCCGCCATCAACCACTCCCAGGACAGGGACAGCACGGGGTTAGATAAAGAGTAAATCTCCCTCAACACTGTCCCCATCAAACACTCCCAGGACAGGTACAGCACGGGGTTAGATACAGAGTAAACCTCCCTCTACACTGTCCCCATCAAACAATCCCAGGACAGGTACAGCACGGGGTTCGATACAGAGTAAACCCCCTCTACACTGTCCCCATCAAACACTCCCAGGACAGGTACAGCACGGGGTTAGATACGGAGTTAATCTCCCTCTACACTGTCCCCATCAAACACTCCCAGGACAGGTACAGCACGGGGTTAGATACAGAGTAAACTCCCTCTACACTGTCCCCATCAAACACTGCCAGGACAGGTACAGTATGGGGTTAGATACAGAGTAAACCCCCTCTACACTGTCCCCATCAAACACTCCCAGGACAGGTACAGTATGGGGTTAGATACAGAGTAAAACTCCCTCTACACTGTCCCCATCAAACACACCCAGGACAGGTACAGCATGGGGTTCGATACAGAGTAAACCCCCTCTTCACTGTCCCCCATCAAACACTCCCAGGACAGGTACAACACGGGGTTAGATACAGAGTAAACCCCCTCTACACTGTCCCCATCAAACACTCCCAGGACAGGTACAGCATGGGGTTAGATATAGAGTAAAGCTCCCTCTACACTGTCCCCATCAAACACTCCCAGGACAGGTACAGCACGGGGCTAGATACAGAGTAAACCCCCTCAACACTGTCCCCCATCAAACACTCCCAGGACAGGTACAGCACGGGGTTAGATACAGAGTAAACCCCCTCTGCACTGTCCCCATCAAACACTCCCAGGACAGGTACAGCACGGGGTTAGATACAGAGTTAATCTCTCTCTACACTGTCCCCATCAAACACTCCCAGGACAGGTACAGCACGGGGTTAGATACAGAGTAAACTCCCTCTACACTGTCCCCATCAAACACTCCCAGGACAGGTACAGCACGGGGTTAGATACAGAGTTAATCTCCCTCTACACTGTCCCCATCAAACACTCCCAGGACAGGTACAGCACGGGGTTAGATACAGAGTAAACTCCCTCTACACTGTCCCCATCAAACACTCCCAGGACAGGTACAGCACGGGGTTAGATACAGAGTAAAGCTCCCTCTACACTGTCCCCATCAAACACTCCCAGGACAGGTACAGCACGGGGTTAGATACAGAGTAAATCTCCCTCTACACTGTCCCCATCAAACACTCCCAGGACAGGTACAGCACGGGGTTCGATACAGAGTAAACCTCCCTCTACACTATCCGCCATCAAACACTCCCAGGACAGATACAGCACGGGGTTAGATACAGAGTAAACTCCCTCTACACTGTCCCCATCAAACACTCCCAGGACAGGTACAGCACGGGGTTAGATACAGAGTAAACTCCCTCTACACTGTCCCCATCAAACACACCCAGGACAGGTACAGCATGGGGTTCGATACAGAGTAAAACTCCCTCTCCACTGTCCCCATCAAACACACCCAGGACAGGTACAGCACGGGGTTAGATACAGAGTAAACCCCCTCTACACTGTCCCCCATCAAACACTCCCAGGACAGGTACAACACGGGGTTAGATACAGAGTAAACCCCCTCTACACTGTCCCCCCATCAAACACTCCCAGGACAGGTACAGCATGGGGTTCGATACAGAGTGAAGCTCCCTCTACACTGTCCCCATCAAACAATCCCAGGACAGGTACAGCACGGGGTTAGATACAGAGTAAACCCCCTCTACACTGTCCCCATCAAACACTCCCAGGACAGGTACAGCACGGTGTTAGATACAGAGTAAACCCCCTCCAAACTGTCCCCATCAAACACTCCCAGGACAGGTACAGCACGGGGTTAGATACAGAGTAAACCCCCTCAACACTGTCCCCATCAAACACTCCCAGGACAGGTACAGCACGGGGTTAGATACAGAGTTCATCTCCCTCTACACTGTCCCCATCAAACACTCCCAGGACAGGTACAGCACGGGGTTAGATACAGAGTAAACTCCCTCTACACTGTCCCCATCAAACACTCCCAGGACAGGCACAGCACGGGGTTAGATACAGAGTAAACCTCCCTCTACACTGTCCCCATCAAACACTCCCAGGACAGATACAGCACGGGGTGAGATACAGAGTAAAGCTCCCTCTACACTGTCCCCATCAAACACTCCCAGGACAGGTACAGCACGGGGTTAGATACAGAGTAAAGCTCCCTCTACACTGTCCCCATCAAACACTCCCAGGACAGGTACAGCACGGGGTTAGATACAGAGTAAACTCCCTCTACACTGTCCCCATCAAACACTCCCAGGACAGGTACAGCACGGGGTTAGATACAGAGTAAAGCTCCCTCTACACTGTCCCCATCAAACACTCCCAGGACAGGTACAGCACGGGGTTAGATACAGAGTAAATCTCCCTCTACACTGTCCCCATCAAACACTCCCAGGACAGGTACAGCACGGGGTTAGATACAGAGTAAAGCTCCCTCTACACTGTCCCCATCAAACACTCCCAGGACAGGTACAGCACGGGGTTAGATACAGAGTAAACCTCCCTCTACACTATCCGCCATCAAACACTCCCAGGACAGGTACAGCACGGAGTTAGATACAGAGTAAAGCTCCCTCTACACTGTCCCCATCAAACACTCCCAGGACAGGTACAGCACGGGGTTAGATACAGAGTAAAGCTCCCTCTACACTGTCCCCATCAAACACTCCCAGGACAGGTACAGCACGGGGTTAGATACAGAGTAAACCCCCTCTACACTGTCCCCATCAAACACTCCCAGGACAGGTACAGCACGGGGTTAGATACAGAGTGAAGCTCCCTCTACACTGTCCCCATCAAACAATCCCAGGACAGGTACAGCACGGGGTTAGATACAGAGTAAACCCCCTCTACACTGTCCCCATCAAACACTCCCAGGACAGGTACAGCACGGGGTTAGATACAGAGTTAATCTCCCTCTACACTGTCCCCATCAAACACTCCCAGGACAGGTACAGCACGGGGTTAGATACAGAGTAAACTCCCTCTACACTGTCCCCATCAAACACTCCCAGGACAGGTACAGTATGGGGCTAGATACAGAGTAAACCCCCTCAACACTGTCCCCCATCAAACACTCCCAGGACAGGTGCAGCACGGGGTTAGATACAGAGTAAACCCCCTCTGCACTGTCCCCATCAAACACTCCCAGGACAGGTACAGCACGGGGTTAGATACAGAGTTAATCTCCCTCTACACTGTCCCCATCAAACACTCCCAGGACAGGTACAGCACGGCGTTAGATACAGAGTAAACTCCCTCTACACTGTCCCCATCAAACACTCCCAGGACAGGTACAGCACGGGGTTAGATACAGAGTTAATCTCCCTCTACACTGTCCCCATCAAACACTCCCAGGACAGGTACAGCACGGGGTTAGATACAGAGTAAACTCCCTCTACACTGTCCCCATCAAACACTCCCAGGACAGGTACAGCACGGGGTTAGATACAGAGTAAAGCTCCCTCTACACTGTCCCCATCAAACACTCCCAGGACAGGTACAGCACGGGGTTAGATACAGAGTAAATCTCCCTCTACACTGTCCCCATCAAACACTCCCAGGACAGGTACAGCACGGGGTTCGATACAGAGTAAACCTCCCTCTACACTATCCGCCATCAAACACTCCCAGGACAGATACAGCACGGGGTTAGATACAGAGTAAACTCCCTCTACACTGTCCCCATCAAACACTCCCAGGACAGGTACAGCACGGGGTTAGATACAGAGTAAACTCCCTCTACACTGTCCCCATCAAACACACCCAGGACAGGTACAGCATGGGGTTAGATACAGAGTAAAACTCCCTCTCCACTGTCCCCATCAAACACACCCAGGACAGGTACAGCACGGGGTTAGATACAGAGTAAACCCCCTCTACACTGTCCCCCATCAAACACTCCCAGGACAGGTACAACACGGGGTTAGATACAGAGTAAACCCCCTCTACACTGTCCCCCCATCAAACACTCCCAGGACAGGTACAGCATGGGGTTCGATACAGAGTGAAGCTCCCTCTACACTGTCCCCATCAAACAATCCCAGGACAGGTACAGCACGGGGTTAGATACAGAGTAAACCCCCTCTACACTGTCCCCATCAAACACTCCCAGGACAGGTACAGCACGGTGTTAGATACAGAGTAAACCCCCTCTACACTGTCCCCATCAAACACTCCCAGGACAGGTACAGCACGGGGTTAGATACAGAGTAAACCCCCTCAACACTGTCCCCATCAAACACTCCCAGGACAGGTACAGCACGGGGTTAGATACAGAGTTCATCTCCCTCTACACTGTCCCCATCAAACACTCCCAGGACAGGTACAGCACGGGGTTAGATACAGAGTAAACTCCCTCTACACTGTCCCCATCAAACACTCCCAGGACAGGCACAGCACGGGGTTAGATACAGAGTAAACCTCCCTCTACACTGTCCCCATCAAACACTCCCAGGACAGATACAGCACGGGGTGAGATACAGAGTAAAGCTCCCTCTACACTGTCCCCATCAAACACTCCCAGGACAGGTACAGCACGGGGTTAGATACAGAGTAAAGCTCCCTCTACACTGTCCCCATCAAACACTCCCAGGACAGGTACAGCACGGGGTTAGATACAGAGTAAACTCCCTCTACACTGTCCCCATCAAACACTCCCAGGACAGGTACAGCACGGGGTTAGATACAGAGTGAAGCTCCCTCTACACTGTCCCCATCAAACAATCCCAGGACAGGTACAGCACGGGGTTAGATACAGAGTAAACCCCCTCTACACTGTCCCCATCAAACACTCCCAGGACAGGTACAGCACGGGGTTAGATACAGAGTTAATCTCCCTCTACACTGTCCCCATCAAACACTCCCAGGACAGGTACAGCACGGGGTTAGATACAGAGTAAACTCCCTCTACACTGTCCCCATCAAACACTCCCAGGACAGGTACAGTATGGGGCTAGATACAGAGTAAACCCCCTCAACACTGTCCCCCATCAAACACTCCCAGGACAGGTACAGCACGGGGTTAGATACAGAGTAAACCCCCTCTGCACTGTCCCCATCAAACACTCCCAGGACAGGTACAGCACGGGGTTAGATACAGAGTTAATCTCCCTCTACACTGTCCCCATCAAACACTCCCAGGACAGGTACAGCACGGCGTTAGATACAGAGTAAACTCCCTCTACACTGTCCCCATCAAACACTCCCAGGACAGGTACAGCACGGGGTTAGATACAGAGTAAAGCTCCCTCTACACTGTCCCCATCAAACACTCCCAGGACAGGTACAGCACGGGGTTAGATACAGAGTAAACTCCCTCTACACTGTCCCCATCAAACACTCCCAGGACAGGTACAGCACGGGGTTAGATACAGAGTAAAGCTCCCTCTACACTGTCCCCACCAAACACTCCCAGGACAGGTACAGCACGGGGTTAGATACAGAGTAAATCTCCCTCTACACTGTCCCCATCAAACACTCCCAGGACAGGTACAGCACGGGGTTCGATACAGAGTAAACCTCCCTCTACACTATCCGCCATCAAACACTCCCAGGACAGGTACAGCACGGGGTTAGATACAGAGTAAACTCCCTCTACACTGTCCCCATCAAACACTCCCAGGACAGGTACAGCACGGGGTTAGATACAGAGTAAACTCCCTCTACACTGTCCCCATCAAACACACCCAGGACAGGTACAGCATGGGGTTAGATACAGAGTAAACTCCCTCTACACTGTCCCCATCAAACACTCCCAGGACAGGTACAGCACGGGGTTAGATACAGAGTAAACTCCCTCTACACTGTCCCCATCAAACACACCCAGGACAGGTACAGCATGGGGTTAGATACAGAGTAAACCCCCTCTACACTGTCCCCCCATCAAACACTCCCAGGACAGGTACAGCATGGGGTTCGATACAGAGTGAAGCTCCCTCTACACTGTCCCCATCAAACCATCCCAGGACAGGTACAGCACGGGGTTAGATACAGAGTAAACCCCCTCTACACTGTCCCCATCAAACACTCCCAGGACAGGTACAGCACGGTGTTAGATACAGAGTAAACCCCCTCTACACTGTCCCCATCAAACACTCCCAGGACAGGTACAGCACGGGGTTAGATACAGAGTAAACCCCCTCAACACTGTCCCCATCAAACACTCCCAGGACAGGTACAGCACGGGGTTAGATACAGAGTTAATCTCCCTCTACACTGTCCCCATCAAACACTCCCAGGACAGGTACAGCACGGGGTTAGATACAGAGTAAACTCCCTCTACACTGTCCCCATCAAACACTCCCAGGACAGGCACAGCACGGGGTTAGATACAGAGTAAACCTCCCTCTACACTGTCCCCATCAAACACTCCCAGGACAGATACAGCACGGGGTTAGATACAGAGTAAAGCTCCCTCTACACTGTCCCCATCAAACACTCCCAGGACAGGTACAGCACGGGGTTAGATACAGAGTAAAGCTCCCTCTACACTGTCCCCATCAAACACTCCCAGGACAGGTACAGCACGGGGTTAGATACAGAGTAAACTCCCTCTACACTGTCCCCATCAAACACTCCCAGGACAGGTACAGCACGGGGTTAGATACAGAGTAAAGCTCCCTCTACACTGTCCCCATCAAACACTCCCAGGACAGGTACAGCACGGGGTTAGATACAGAGTAAATCTCCCTCTACACTGTCCCCATCAAACACTCCCAGGACAGGTACAGCACGGGGTTCGATACAGAGTAAACCTCCCTCTACACTATCCGCCATCAAACACTCCCAGGACAGATACAGCACGGGGTTAGATACAGAGTAAACTCCCTCTACACTGTCCCCATCAAACACTCCCAGGACAGGTACAGCACGGGGTTAGATACAGAGTAAACTCCCTCTACACTGTCCCCATCAAACACACCCAGGACAGGTACAGCATGGGGTTAGATACAGAGTAAAACTCCCTCTCCACTGTCCCCATCAAACACACCCAGGACAGGTACAGCACGGGGTTAGATACAGAGTAAACCCCCTCTACACTGTCCCCCATCAAACACTCCCAGGACAGGTACAACACGGGGTTAGATACAGAGTAAACCCCCTCTACACTGTCCCCCCATCAAACACTCCCAGGACAGGTACAGCATGGGGTTCGATACAGAGTGAAGCTCCCTCTACACTGTCCCCATCAAACAATCCCAGGACAGGTACAGCACGGGGTTAGATACAGAGTAAACCCCCTCTACACTGTCCCCATCAAACACTCCCAGGACAGGTACAGCACGGTGTTAGATACAGAGTAAACCCCCTCTACACTGTCCCCATCAAACACTCCCAGGACAGGTACAGCACGGGGTTAGATACAGAGTAAACCCCCTCAACACTGTCCCCATCAAACACTCCCAGGACAGGTACAGCACGGGGTTAGATACAGAGTTCATCTCCCTCTACACTGTCCCCATCAAACACTCCCAGGACAGGTACAGCACGGGGTTAGATACAGAGTAAACTCCCTCTACACTGTCCCCATCAAACACTCCCAGGACAGGCACAGCACGGGGTTAGATACAGAGTAAACCTCCCTCTACACTGTCCCCATCAAACACTCCCAGGACAGATACAGCACGGGGTGAGATACAGAGTAAAGCTCCCTCTACACTGTCCCCATCAAACACTCCCAGGACAGGTACAGCACGGGGTTAGATACAGAGTAAAGCTCCCTCTACACTGTCCCCATCAAACACTCCCAGGACAGGTACAGCACGGGGTTAGATACAGAGTAAACTCCCTCTACACTGTCCCCATCAAACACTCCCAGGACAGGTACAGCACGGGGTTAGATACAGAGTGAAGCTCCCTCTACACTGTCCCCATCAAACAATCCCAGGACAGGTACAGCACGGGGTTAGATACAGAGTAAACCCCCTCTACACTGTCCCCATCAAACACTCCCAGGACAGGTACAGCACGGGGTTAGATACAGAGTAAAGCTCCCTCTACACTGTCCCCATCAAACACTCCCAGGACAGGTACAGCACGGGGTTAGATACAGAGTAAATCTCCCTCTACACTGTCCCCATCAAACACTCCCAGGACAGGTACAGCACGGGGTTCGATACAGAGTAAACCTCCCTCTACACTATCCGCCATCAAACACTCCCAGGACAGATACAGCACGGGGTTAGATACAGAGTAAACTCCCTCTACACTGTCCCCATCAAACACTCCCAGGACAGGTACAGCACGGGGTTAGATACAGAGTAAACTCCCTCTACACTGTCCCCATCAAACACACCCAGGACAGGTACAGCATGGGGTTAGATACAGAGTAAAACTCCCTCTCCACTGTCCCCATCAAACACACCCAGGACAGGTACAGCACGGGGTTAGATACAGAGTAAACCCCCTCTACACTGTCCCCCATCAAACACTCCCAGGACAGGTACAACACGGGGTTAGATACAGAGTAAACCCCCTCTACACTGTCCCCCCATCAAACACTCCCAGGACAGGTACAGCATGGGGTTCGATACAGAGTGAAGCTCCCTCTACACTGTCCCCATCAAACAATCCCAGGACAGGTACAGCACGGGGTTAGATACAGAGTAAACCCCCTCTACACTGTCCCCATCAAACACTCCCAGGACAGGTACAGCACGGTGTTAGATACAGAGTAAACCCCCTCTACACTGTCCCCATCAAACACTCCCAGGACAGGTACAGCACGGGGTTAGATACAGAGTAAACCCCCTCAACACTGTCCCCATCAAACACTCCCAGGACAGGTACAGCACGGGGTTAGATACAGAGTTCATCTCCCTCTACACTGTCCCCATCAAACACTCCCAGGACAGGTACAGCACGGGGTTAGATACAGAGTAAACTCCCTCTACACTGTCCCCATCAAACACTCCCAGGACAGGCACAGCACGGGGTTAGATACAGAGTAAACCTCCCTCTACACTGTCCCCATCAAACACTCCCAGGACAGATACAGCACGGGGTGAGATACAGAGTAAAGCTCCCTCTACACTGTCCCCATCAAACACTCCCAGGACAGGTACAGCACGGGGTTAGATACAGAGTAAAGCTCCCTCTACACTGTCCCCATCAAACACTCCCAGGACAGGTACAGCACGGGGTTAGATACAGAGTAAACTCCCTCTACACTGTCCCCATCAAACACTCCCAGGACAGGTACAGCACGGGGTTAGATACAGAGTGAAGCTCCCTCTACACTGTCCCCATCAAACAATCCCAGGACAGGTACAGCACGGGGTTAGATACAGAGTAAACCCCCTCTACACTGTCCCCATCAAACACTCCCAGGACAGGTACAGCACGGGGTTAGATACAGAGTTAATCTCCCTCTACACTGTCCCCATCAAACACTCCCAGGACAGGTACAGCACGGGGTTAGATACAGAGTAAACTCCCTCTACACTGTCCCCATCAAACACTCCCAGGACAGGTACAGTATGGGGCTAGATACAGAGTAAACCCCCTCAACACTGTCCCCCATCAAACACTCCCAGGACAGGTACAGCACGGGGTTAGATACAGAGTAAACCCCCTCTGCACTGTCCCCATCAAACACTCCCAGGACAGGTACAGCACGGGGTTAGATACAGAGTTAATCTCCCTCTACACTGTCCCCATCAAACACTCCCAGGACAGGTACAGCACGGCGTTAGATACAGAGTAAACTCCCTCTACACTGTCCCCATCAAACACTCCCAGGACAGGTACAGCACGGGGTTAGATACAGAGTAAAGCTCCCTCTACACTGTCCCCATCAAACACTCCCAGGACAGGTACAGCACGGGGTTAGATACAGAGTAAACTCCCTCTACACTGTCCCCATCAAACACTCCCAGGACAGGTACAGCACGGGGTTAGATACAGAGTAAAGCTCCCTCTACACTGTCCCCACCAAACACTCCCAGGACAGGTACAGCACGGGGTTAGATACAGAGTAAATCTCCCTCTACACTGTCCCCATCAAACACTCCCAGGACAGGTACAGCACGGGGTTCGATACAGAGTAAACCTCCCTCTACACTATCCGCCATCAAACACTCCCAGGACAGGTACAGCACGGGGTTAGATACAGAGTAAACTCCCTCTACACTGTCCCCATCAAACACTCCCAGGACAGGTACAGCACGGGGTTAGATACAGAGTAAACTCCCTCTACACTGTCCCCATCAAACACACCCAGGACAGGTACAGCATGGGGTTAGATACAGAGTAAACTCCCTCTACACTGTCCCCATCAAACACTCCCAGGACAGGTACAGCACGGGGTTAGATACAGAGTAAACTCCCTCTACACTGTCCCCATCAAACACACCCAGGACAGGTACAGCATGGGGTTAGATACAGAGTAAACCCCCTCTACACTGTCCCCCCATCAAACACTCCCAGGACAGGTACAGCATGGGGTTCGATACAGAGTGAAGCTCCCTCTACACTGTCCCCATCAAACCATCCCAGGACAGGTACAGCACGGGGTTAGATACAGAGTAAACCCCCTCTACACTGTCCCCATCAAACACTCCCAGGACAGGTACAGCACGGTGTTAGATACAGAGTAAACCCCCTCTACACTGTCCCCATCAAACACTCCCAGGACAGGTACAGCACGGGGTTAGATACAGAGTAAACCCCCTCAACACTGTCCCCATCAAACACTCCCAGGACAGGTACAGCACGGGGTTAGATACAGAGTTAATCTCCCTCTACACTGTCCCCATCAAACACTCCCAGGACAGGTACAGCACGGGGTTAGATACAGAGTAAACTCCCTCTACACTGTCCCCATCAAACACTCCCAGGACAGGCACAGCACGGGGTTAGATACAGAGTAAACCTCCCTCTACACTGTCCCCATCAAACACTCCCAGGACAGATACAGCACGGGGTTAGATACAGAGTAAAGCTCCCTCTACACTGTCCCCATCAAACACTCCCAGGACAGGTACAGCACGGGGTTAGATACAGAGTAAAGCTCCCTCTACACTGTCCCCATCAAACACTCCCAGGACAGGTACAGCACGGGGTTAGATACAGAGTAAACTCCCTCTACACTGTCCCCATCAAACACTCCCAGGACAGGTACAGCACGGGGTTAGATACAGAGTAAAGCTCCCTCTACACTGTCCCCATCAAACACTCCCAGGACAGGTACAGCACGGGGTTAGATACAGAGTAAATCTCCCTCTACACTGTCCCCATCAAACACTCCCAGGACAGGTACAGCACGGGGTTCGATACAGAGTAAACCTCCCTCTACACTGTCCCCATCAAACACTCCCAGGACAGGTAGAGCACGGGGTTAGATACAGAGTAAATTCCCTCACAGGCCTGTAGATGGACCCCACCTTTCCGACAGGAGTGCTGACAGGTGGCTCTATCCCGGTTCCAGGGATTGTGAAGTCACTTTCCTTCATCGAGACCCGACCTTTCAGTTCAACATCGAAGAGGTGACTTTTGCGATAGATTGACGCGATTTCTCCTGAAGGAAAGGGGCAGTTAGACAGTGTTGATCCAGATTAGCCATCACAGTGCCAGAGGAAGTCAACTGCTGACCTCTCACCTCTCTGAGTCCAATCGCTCAGTGACTTTCTGCCTTTCGGCACCCTGTCATTGATAACTGGGGGGGGCTCGGACTTTCATCCGTCCTCTACCCAACACACCCCCCGCCCCACTCTCCCACTGCCCAGGTCAGAGGGCAGATAGAAATTCTACAACAGAAATGTCATGGTCACCGTTTGCTACCCCATCTTACCCATCCCTCTGTCCTACCATTGCTATTGACCAGGATGTGAGCATTGTAGATCCGTCGATCGTTCTCCCAGTTGTGGCCTCGTTCATGGAAACCACCCAGAGACAGCCAGAGTCCAGTATCCCTTCAACAAAAAACAGAGAGAGTGAGACTGTAAGGGAGAGAGAGAGAGAGAGAGACATATAGAGAGAGAGAGACAGAGAGAGAGACAGAGACAGAGAGAGCGAGACAGAGAGAGAGACAGAGAGATAGACAGAGAGAGAGACAGAGACAGAGAGAGAGAGAGAGAGACAGAAAGAGAGAGAAACAGAGAGATAGACAGAGAGAGAGACAGAGACAGAGAGAGAGACAGAGAGAGAGACAGAGACAGAGAGAGAGAGAGAGCGAGACAGAAAGAGAGAGAGACATATAGAGAGAGATAGACAGAGAGAGAGACAGAGACAGAGAGAGCGAGACAAAAGAGAGAGAGACAGAGAGATAGACAGAGAGAGAGACAGAGACAGAGAGAGACAGAAAGAGAGAGAGACAGAGCGATAGACAGAGAGAGAGAGAGAGAGAGACAGAGAGATAGACAGAGAGAGAGAGAGACAGATACAGAGAGAGAGCGAGACAGAAAGAGAGAGACAGAGTTTAAAGTTTATTTATTAGTGTCACAAGTTAGTTTACATTAACACTGCAATGAAGTCGCTGTAAAAATCCCCTGGTCGCCACACTCCGGCGCCTGTTCGTGTACACAAAGGGGCAATTTAGCATGGCCAATGCATCGAACCAGCATGTCTCTCAGACTGTGGGAGGAAGCCAGAGCACTCAGAAGAAACCCACGCAGACACAGGGAGAATGTGCAAACTCCCCAAGTCCGGAATTGAACCTGGATCCCTGGTGCTGTGAGACAGCAGTGCTAACCACAGTGCTGCCCCATGACACAGAGAGTGACAGAGAGAGAGACGGGGAAGGTTATTCCCATTGAACTGACTGCATTTGGAGTTGGACATTGTTCTGGTGCGATGATTCCTCTGGTTCCATCCCAGGATATACTCTGCACAGTCACCCAAACCAGGAATTCAACCAGCGGAAAAGCAAAATACTGCAGATGCTGCAATCTGACAAAGAGTCATCCAGAAACGTGAGCTCTATTCTCTCTCCACAGACCGACTGCCATTTTCCAAAACATTTTCTGTTTTTGAATCGAACCCGGGTCCCTGGTGCTGTGAGGCAGCAGTGTTAACCCACTGTGTCACTGTGAGGCAGCAGTGTTAACCCACTGTGTCACTGTGAGGCAGCAGTGTTAACCCACCGTGTCACTGTGAGACAGCAGTGTTAACCCACTGTGCCACCGTGTCGCTGTGAGACAGCAGTGTTAACCACTGTGTCACCGTGTCACTGTGAGGCAGCAGCGTTAACCACTGTGTCACCGTGTCACTGTGAGGCAGCAGTGTTAACCACTGTGTCACCGTGTCGCTGTGAGGCAGCAGTGTTAACCCACTGTGCCACCGTGTCGCTGTGAGGCAGCAGTGCGAACCACTGTGCCACCGTGTCGCTGTGAGGCAGCAGTGTTAACCACTGTGTCACCGTGTCACTGTGAGGCAGCAGTGTTAACCCACTGTGCCACCGTGTCGCTGTGAGGCAGCAGTGCTAACCACTGTGCCACCGTGTCACTGTGAGGCAGCAGCGTTAACCACTGTGCCACCGTGTCACTGTGAGGCAGCAGCGTTAACCACTGTGTCACCGTGTCACTGTGAGGCAGCAGTGTTAACCACTGTGCCACCGTGTCGCTGTGAGGCAGCAGTGTTAACCACTGTGCCACCGTGTCACTGTGAGGCAGCAGTGTTAACCACTGTGTCACCGTGTCACTGTGAGGCAGCAGTGTTAACCACTGTGTCACCGTGTCGCTGTGAGGCAGCAGCGTTAACCACTGTGTCACCGTGTCGCTGTGAGGCAGCAGTGTTAACCACTGTGCCACCGTGTCACTGTGAGGCAGCAGTGTTAACCACTGTGTCACCGTGTCACTGTGAGGCAGCAGCGTTAACCACTGTGCCACCGTGTCACTGTGAGGCAGCAGTGTTAACCACTGTGTCACCGTGTCGCTGTGAGGCAGCAGTGTTAACCACTGTGTCACCGTGTCGCTGTGAGGCAGCAGCGTTAACCACTGTGTCACCGTGTCGCTGTGAGGCAGCAGCGTTAACCACTGTGTCACCGTGTCACTGTGAGGCAGCAGCGTTAACCACTGTGTCACCGTGTCGCTGTGAGGCAGCAGCGTTAACCACTGTGTCACCGTGAGGCAGCAGCGCTAACCACTGTGTCACCGTGTCACTGTGAGGCAGCAGTGCTAACCACTGTGTCACCGTGTCGCTGTGAGGCAGCAGCGCTAACCACTGTGTCACCGTGTCACTGTGAGGCAGCAGTGCTAACCACTGTGTCACCGTGTCACTGTGAGGCAGCAGTGCTAACCACTGTGCCACCGTGTCGCTGTGAGGCAGCAGCGTTAACCACTGTGTCACCGTGTCGCTGTGAGGCAGCAGCGTTAACCACTGTGTCACCGTGAGGCAGCAGCGCTAACCACTGTGTCACCGTGTCACTGTGAGGCAGCAGTGCTAACCACTGTGTCACCGTGTCGCTGTGAGGCAGCAGCGCTAACCACTGTGTCACCGTGTCACTGTGAGGCAGCAGTGCTAACCACTGTGTCACCGTGTCACTGTGAGGCAGCAGTGCTAACCACTGTGCCACCGTGTCGCTGTGAGGCAGCAGCGTTAACCACTGTGTCACCGTGTCGCTGTGAGGCAGCAGTGATAACCACTGTGTCACCGTGTCACTGTGAGGCAGCAGTGTTAACCACTGTGTCACCGTGTTGCTGTGAGGCAGCAGCGTTAACCACTGTGTCACCGTGTCACTGTGAGGCAGCAGCGTTAACCACTGTGTCACCGTGTCGCTGTGAGGCAGCAGCGTTAACCACTGTGCCACCGTGTCACTGTGAGGCAGCAGTGCTAACCACTGTGTCACCGTGTCGCTGTGAGGCAGCAGCGTTAACCACTGTGCCACCGTGTCGCTGTGAGGCAGCAGCGTTAACCACTGTGCCACCGTGTCGCTGTGAGGCAGCAGCGTTAACCACTGTGCCACCGTGTCACTGTGAGGCAGCAGCGTTAACCACTGTGCCACCGTGCCGCTGTGAGGCAGCAGTGCTAACCACTGTGTCACCGTGTCGCTGTGAGGCAGCAGTGTTAACCACTGTGTCACCGTGTCACTGTGAGACAGCAGTGTTAACCCACTGTGTCACCGTGTCACTGTGAGACAGCAGCGTTAACCACTGTGTCACCGTGTCACTGTGAGGCAGCAGTGCTAACCACTGTGTCACCGTGTCGCTGTGAGGCAGCAGTGTTAACCCACTGTGTCACCGTGTCACTGTGAGGCAGCAGCGTTAACCCACTGTGCCACCGTGTCACTGTGAGGCAGCAGTGTTAACCACTGTGTCACCGTGTCGCTGTGAGGCAGCAGTGTTAACCCACTGTGTCACCGTGTCACTGTGAGGCAGCAGTGTTAACCCACTGTGTCACCGTGTCACTGTGAGGCAGCAGCGTTAACCCACTGTGCCACCGTGTCACTGTGAGGCAGCAGTGCTAACCACTGTGCCACCGTGTCGCTGTGAGGCAGCAGTGCTAACCACTGTGTCACCGTGTCACTGTGAGGCAGCAGCGTTAACCACTGTGTCACCGTGTCACTGTGAGGCAGCAGCGTTAACCCACTGTGCCACCGTGTCACTGTGAGGCAGCAGTGCTAACCACTGTGCCACCGTGTCCCTGTGAGGCAGCAGTGCTAACCACTGTGTCACCGTGTCACTGTGAGGCAGCAGCGTTAACCACTGTGCCACCGTGTCACTGTGAGGCAGCAGCGTTAACCACTGTGTCACCGTGTCCCTGTGAGGCAGCAGTGCTAACCACTGTGTCACCGTGTCCCTGTGAGGCAGCAGTGCTAACCACTGTGTCACCGTGTCCCTGTGAGGCAGCAGCGTTAACCACTGTGTCACCGTGTCGCTGTGAGGCAGCAGTGCTAACCACTGTGTCACCGTGTCACTGTGAGGCAGCAGTGTTAACCACTGTGTCACCGTGTCGCTGTGAGCAGCAGCGTTAACCACTGTGCCACCGTGTCGCTGTGAGGCAGCAGCGTTAACCACTGTGTCACCGTGTCGCTGTGAGGCAGCAGTGCGAACCACTGTGCCACCGTGTCGCTGTGAGGCAGCAGCGTTAACCACTGTGTCACCGTGTCACTGTGAGGCAGCAGTGCGAACCACTGTGCCACCGTGTCGCTGTGAGGCAGCAGCGTTAACCACTGTGTCACCGTGTCGCTGTGAGGCAGCAGCGTTAACCACTGTGCCACCGTGTCGCTGTGAGGCAGCAGCGTTAACCACTGTGCCACCGTGTCGCTGTGAGGCAGCAGTGCGAACCACTGTGCCACCGTGTCGCTGTGAGGCAGCAGCGTTAACCACTGTGTCACCGTGTCACTGTGAGGCAGCAGTGTTAACCACTGTGCCACCGTGTCGCTGTGAGGCAGCAGTGTTAACCACTGTGCCACCGTGTCGCTGTGAGGCAGCAGTGCTAACCACTGTGTCACCGTGTCGCTGTGAGGCAGCAGCGTTAACCACTGTGTCACCGTGTCGCTGTGAGGCAGCAGTGTTAACCACTGTGCCACCGTGTCACTGTGAGGCAGCAGCGTTAACCACTGTGCCACCGTGTCACTGTGAGGCAGCAGCGTTAACCACTGTGCCACCGTGTCGCTGTGAGGCAGCAGTGATAACCACTGTGTCACCGTGTCACTGTGAGGCAGCAGTGATAACCACTGTGTCACCGTGTCACTGTGAGGCAGCAGTGTTAACCCACTGTGTCACCGTGTCGCTGTGAGGCAGCAGCGTTAACCACTGTGTCACCGTGTCGCTGTGAGGCAGCAGTGTTAACCACTGTGTCACCGTGTCACTGTGAGGCAGCAGCGTTAACCACTGAGTCACCGTGTCACTGTGAGGCAGCAGTGTTAACCCACTGTGCCACCGTGTCGCTGTGAGGCAGCAGCGTTAACCACTGTGTCACCGTGTCGCTGTGAGGCAGCAGTGTTAACCACTGTGTCACCGTGTCACTGTGAGGCAGCAGTGTTAACCACTGTGCCACCGTGTCACTGTGAGGCAGCAGTGTTAACCACTGTGCCACCGTGTCACTGTGAGGCAGCAGCGCGAACCACTGTGTCACCGTGTCACTGTGAGGCAGCAGTGCTAACCACTGTGCCACCGTGTCACTGTGAGGCAGCAGTGCTAACCACTGTGCCACCGTGTCACTGTGAGGCAGCAGTGCTAACCACTGTGCCACCGTGTCACTGTGAGGCAGCAGTGCTAACCACTGTGCCACCGTGTCGCTGTGAGGCAGCAGCGTTAACCACTGTGCCACCGTGTCACTGTGAGGCAGCAGTGTTAACCACTGTGCCACCGTGTCGCTGTGAGGCAGCAGCGCTAACCACTGTGTCACCGTGTCACTGTGAGGCAGCAGTGATAACCACTGTGTCACCGTGTCACTGTGAGGCAGCAGCGTTAACCACTGTGCCACCGTGTCACTGTGAGGCAGCAGCGTTAACCACTGTGTCACCGTGTCACTGTGAGGCAGCAGCGTTAACCACTGTGTCACCGTGTCGCTGTGAGGCAGCAGCGTTAACCACTGTGTCACCGTGTCGCTGTGAGGCAGCAGTGCGAACCACTGTGCCACCGTGTCACTGTGAGGCAGCAGCGTTAACCACTGTGTCACCGTGTCACTGTGAGGCAGCAGTGCTAACCACTGTGCCACCGTGTCACTGTGAGGCAGCAGTGATAACCACTGTGTCACCGTGTCACTGTGAGGCAGCAGCGCTAACCACTGTGCCACCGTGTCGCTGTGAGGCAGCAGCGTTAACCACTGTGTCACCGTGTCACTGTGAGGCAGCAGCGTTAACCACTGTGTCACTGTGTCGCTGTGAGGCAGCAGCGTTAACCACTGTGTCACCGTGTCACTGTGAGGCAGCAGTGCTAACCACTGTGCCACCGTGTCGCTGTGAGGCAGCAGCGTTAACCACTGTGTCACCGTGTCGCTGTGAGGCAGCAGCGTTAACCACTGTGCCACCGTGTCACTGTGAGGCAGCAGTGCTAACCACTGTGCCACCGTGTCGCTGTGAGGCAGCAGCGTTAACCACTGTGTCACCGTGTCGCTGTGAGGCAGCAGCGTTAACCACTGTGCCACCGTGTCACTGTGAGGCAGCAGCGTTAACCCACTGTGCCACCGTGTCACTGTGAGGCAGCAGTGTTAACCACTGTGTCACCGTGTCGCTGTGAGGCAGCAGTGTTAACCCACTGTGTCACCGTGTCACTGTGAGGCAGCAGTGTTAACCCACTGTGTCACCGTGTCACTGTGAGGCAGCAGCGTTAACCCACTGTGCCACCGTGTCACTGTGAGGCAGCAGTGCTAACCACTGTGCCACCGTGTCGCTGTGAGGCAGCAGTGCTAACCACTGTGTCACCGTGTCACTGTGAGGCAGCAGCGTTAACCACTGTGTCACCGTGTCACTGTGAGGCAGCAGCGTTAACCCACTGTGCCACCGTGTCACTGTGAGGCAGCAGTGCTAACCACTGTGCCACCGTGTCCCTGTGAGGCAGCAGTGCTAACCACTGTGTCACCGTGTCACTGTGAGGCAGCAGCGTTAACCACTGTGCCACCGTGTCACTGTGAGGCAGCAGCGTTAACCACTGTGTCACCGTGTCCCTGTGAGGCAGCAGTGCTAACCACTGTGTCACCGTGTCCCTGTGAGGCAGCAGTGCTAACCACTGTGTCACCGTGTCCCTGTGAGGCAGCAGCGTTAACCACTGTGTCACCGTGTCGCTGTGAGGCAGCAGTGCTAACCACTGTGTCACCGTGTCACTGTGAGGCAGCAGTGTTAACCACTGTGTCACCGTGTCGCTGTGAGCAGCAGCGTTAACCACTGTGCCACCGTGTCGCTGTGAGGCAGCAGCGTTAACCACTGTGTCACCGTGTCGCTGTGAGGCAGCAGTGCGAACCACTGTGCCACCGTGTCGCTGTGAGGCAGCAGCGTTAACCACTGTGTCACCGTGTCACTGTGAGGCAGCAGTGCGAACCACTGTGCCACCGTGTCGCTGTGAGGCAGCAGCGTTAACCACTGTGTCACCGTGTCGCTGTGAGGCAGCAGCGTTAACCACTGTGCCACCGTGTCGCTGTGAGGCAGCAGCGTTAACCACTGTGCCACCGTGTCGCTGTGAGGCAGCAGTGCGAACCACTGTGCCACCGTGTCGCTGTGAGGCAGCAGCGTTAACCACTGTGTCACCGTGTCACTGTGAGGCAGCAGTGTTAACCACTGTGCCACCGTGTCGCTGTGAGGCAGCAGTGTTAACCACTGTGCCACCGTGTCGCTGTGAGGCAGCAGTGTTAACCACTGTGTCACCGTGTCACTGTGAGGCAGCAGTGTTAACCACTGTGCCACCGTGTCGCTGTGAGGCAGCAGTGCTAACCACTGTGTCACCGTGTCGCTGTGAGGCAGCAGCGTTAACCACTGTGTCACCGTGTCGCTGTGAGGCAGCAGTGTTAACCACTGTGCCACCGTGTCACTGTGAGGCAGCAGCGTTAACCACTGTGCCACCGTGTCACTGTGAGGCAGCAGCGTTAACCACTGTGCCACCGTGTCGCTGTGAGGCAGCAGTGATAACCACTGTGTCACCGTGTCACTGTGAGGCAGCAGTGATAACCACTGTGTCACCGTGTCACTGTGAGGCAGCAGTGTTAACCCACTGTGTCACCGTGTCGCTGTGAGGCAGCAGCGTTAACCACTGTGTCACCGTGTCGCTGTGAGGCAGCAGTGTTAACCACTGTGTCACCGTGTCACTGTGAGGCAGCAGCGTTAACCACTGAGTCACCGTGTCACTGTGAGGCAGCAGTGTTAACCCACTGTGCCACCGTGTCGCTGTGAGGCAGCAGCGTTAACCACTGTGTCACCGTGTCGCTGTGAGGCAGCAGTGTTAACCACTGTGTCACCGTGTCACTGTGAGGCAGCAGTGTTAACCACTGTGCCACCGTGTCACTGTGAGGCAGCAGTGTTAACCACTGTGCCACCGTGTCACTGTGAGGCAGCAGCGCGAACCACTGTGTCACCGTGTCACTGTGAGGCAGCAGTGCTAACCACTGTGCCACCGTGTCACTGTGAGGCAGCAGTGCTAACCACTGTGCCACCGTGTCACTGTGAGGCAGCAGTGCTAACCACTGTGCCACCGTGTCACTGTGAGGCAGCAGTGCTAACCACTGTGCCACCGTGTCGCTGTGAGGCAGCAGCGTTAACCACTGTGCCACCGTGTCACTGTGAGGCAGCAGTGTTAACCACTGTGCCACCGTGTCGCTGTGAGGCAGCAGCGCTAACCACTGTGTCACCGTGTCACTGTGAGGCAGCAGTGATAACCACTGTGTCACCGTGTCACTGTGAGGCAGCAGCGTTAACCACTGTGCCACCGTGTCACTGTGAGGCAGCAGCGTTAACCACTGTGTCACCGTGTCACTGTGAGGCAGCAGCGTTAACCACTGTGTCACCGTGTCGCTGTGAGGCAGCAGCGTTAACCACTGTGTCACCGTGTCGCTGTGAGGCAGCAGTGCGAACCACTGTGCCACCGTGTCACTGTGAGGCAGCAGCGTTAACCACTGTGTCACCGTGTCACTGTGAGGCAGCAGTGCTAACCACTGTGCCACCGTGTCACTGTGAGGCAGCAGTGATAACCACTGTGTCACCGTGTCACTGTGAGGCAGCAGCGCTAACCACTGTGCCACCGTGTCGCTGTGAGGCAGCAGCGTTAACCACTGTGTCACCGTGTCACTGTGAGGCAGCAGCGTTAACCACTGTGTCACTGTGTCGCTGTGAGGCAGCAGCGTTAACCACTGTGTCACCGTGTCACTGTGAGGCAGCAGTGCTAACCACTGTGCCACCGTGTCGCTGTGAGGCAGCAGCGTTAACCACTGTGTCACCGTGTCGCTGTGAGGCAGCAGCGTTAACCACTGTGCCACCGTGTCGCTGTGAGGCAGCAGCGTTAACCACTGTGTCACCGTGTCGCTGTGAGGCAGCAGTGTTAACCACTGTGCCACCGTGTCACTGTGAGGCAGCAGTGCTAACCACTGTGCCACCGTGTCGCTGTGAGGCAGCAGCGTTAACCACTGTGTCACCGTGTCGCTGTGAGGCAGCAGCGTTAACCACTGTGCCACCGTGTCACTGTGAGGCAGCAGTGCGAACCACTGTGCCACCGTGTCACTGTGAGGCAGCAGTGATAACCACTGTGTCACCGTGTCACTGTGAGGCAGCAGCGCTAACCACTGTGCCACCGTGTCGCTGTGAGGCAGCAGCGTTAACCACTGTGTCACCGTGTCGCTGTGAGGCAGCAGCGTTAACCACTGTGTCACCGTGTCGCTGTGAGGCAGCAGTGCGAACCACTGTGCCACCGTGTCACTGTGAGGCAGCAGCGTTAACCACTGTGCCACCGTGTCACTGTGAGGCAGCAGTGTTAACCACTGTGCCACCGTGTCACTGTGAGGCAGCAGCGTTAACCACTGTGCCACCGTGTCACTGTGAGGCAGCAGTGTTAACCACTGTGCCACCGTGTCGCTGTGAGGCAGCAGTGTTAACCACTGTGTCACCGTGTCACTGTGAGGCAGCAGCGTTAACCACTGTGTCACCGTGTCACTGTGAGGCAGCAGCGTTAACCACTGTGTCACCGTGTCGCTGTGAGGCAGCAGCGCTAACCACTGTGTCACCGTGTCACTGTGAGGCAGCAGTGTTAACCACTGTGTCACCGTGTCGCTGTGAGGCAGCAGTGCTAACCACTGTGTCACCGTGTCGCTGTGAGGCAGCAGCGATAACCACTGTGTCACCGTGTCGCTGTGAGGCAGCAGTGTTAACCCACTGTGTCACCGTGTCGCTGTGAGGCAGCAGTGCTAACCACTGTGTCACCGTGTCACTGTGAGGCAGCAGTGTTAACCACTGTGCCACCGTGTCACTGTGAGGCAGCAGTGATAACCACTGTGTCACCGTGTCACTGTGAGGCAGCAGCGTTAACCACTGTGCCACCGTGTCACTGTGAGGCAGCAGCGTTAACCACTGTGTCACCGTGTCACTGTGAGGCAGCAGCGTTAACCACTGTGTCACCGTGTCGCTGTGAGGCAGCAGCGTTAACCACTGTGTCACCGTGTCGCTGTGAGGCAGCAGTGCGAACCACTGTGCCACCGTGTCACTGTGAGGCAGCAGCGTTAACCACTGTGTCACCGTGTCACTGTGAGGCAGCAGTGCTAACCACTGTGCCACCGTGTCACTGTGAGGCAGCAGTGATAACCACTGTGTCACCGTGTCACTGTGAGGCAGCAGCGCTAACCACTGTGCCACCGTGTCGCTGTGAGGCAGCAGCGTTAACCACTGTGTCACCGTGTCACTGTGAGGCAGCAGCGTTAACCACTGTGTCACTGTGTCGCTGTGAGGCAGCAGCGTTAACCACTGTGTCACCGTGTCACTGTGAGGCAGCAGTGCTAACCACTGTGCCACCGTGTCGCTGTGAGGCAGCAGCGTTAACCACTGTGTCACCGTGTCGCTGTGAGGCAGCAGCGTTAACCACTGTGCCACCGTGTCACTGTGAGGCAGCAGTGCTAACCACTGTGCCACCGTGTCGCTGTGAGGCAGCAGCGTTAACCACTGTGTCACCGTGTCGCTGTGAGGCAGCAGCGTTAACCACTGTGCCACCGTGTCACTGTGAGGCAGCAGTGCTAACCACTGTGCCACCGTGTCACTGTGAGGCAGCAGTGCGAACCACTGTGCCACCGTGTCACTGTGAGGCAGCAGTGATAACCACTGTGTCACCGTGTCACTGTGAGGCAGCAGCGCTAACCACTGTGCCACCGTGTCGCTGTGAGGCAGCAGCGTTAACCACTGTGTCACCGTGTCGCTGTGAGGCAGCAGCGTTAACCACTGTGTCACCGTGTCGCTGTGAGGCAGCAGTGCGAACCACTGTGCCACCGTGTCACTGTGAGGCAGCAGCGTTAACCACTGTGCCACCGTGTCACTGTGAGGCAGCAGTGTTAACCACTGTGCCACCGTGTCACTGTGAGGCAGCAGCGTTAACCACTGTGCCACCGTGTCACTGTGAGGCAGCAGTGTTAACCACTGTGCCACCGTGTCGCTGTGAGGCAGCAGTGTTAACCACTGTGTCACCGTGTCGCTGTGAGGCAGCAGCGCTAACCACTGTGCCACCGTGTCACTGTGAGGCAGCAGCGTTAACCACTGTGTCACCGTGTCGCTGTGAGGCAGCAGCGCTAACCACTGTGTCACCGTGTCGCTGTGAGGCAGCAGCGTTAACCACTGTGCCACCGTGTCACTGTGAGGCAGCAGCGTTAACCACTGTGCCACCGTGTCGCTGTGAGGCAGCAGTGCTAACCACTGTGTCACCGTGTCGCTGTGAGGCAGCAGCGATAACCACTGTGTCACCGTGTCGCTGTGAGGCAGCAGTGTTAACCACTGTGTCACCGTGTCGCTGTGAGGCAGCAGTGTTAACCACTGTGTCACCGTGTCGCTGTGAGGCAGCAGCGATAACCACTGTGTCACCGTGTCACTGTGAGGCAGCAGTGTTAACCACTGTGTCACCGTGTCGCTGTGAGGCAGCAGTGCTAACCACTGTGTCACCGTGTCGCTGTGAGGCAGCAGCGATAACCACTGTGTCACCGTGTCGCTGTGAGGCAGCAGTGTTAACCCACTGTGTCACCGTGTCGCTGTGAGGCAGCAGTGCTAACCACTGTGTCACCGTGTCACTGTGAGGCAGCAGTGTTAACCACTGTGCCACCGTGTCACTGTGAGGCAGCAGCGTTAACCACTGTGCCACCGTGTCACTGTGAGGCAGCAGCGTTAACCACTGTGTCACCGTGTCGCTGTGAGGCAGCAGTGCGAACCACTGTGTCACCGTGTCACTGTGAGGCAGCAGTGCTAACCACTGTGTCACCGTGTCGCTGTGAGGCAGCAGTGTTAACCACTGTGTCACCGTGTCACTGTGAGGCAGCAGCGTTAACCCACTGTGCCACCGTGTCACTGTGAGGCAGCAGTGCTAACCACTGTGTCACCGTGTCACTGTGAGGCAGCAGCGTTAACCACTGTGCCACCGTGTCACTGTGAGGCAGCAGCGTTAACCACTGTGCCACCGTGTCACTGTGAGGCAGCAGCGTTAACCACTGTGTCACCGTGTCGCTGTGAGGCAGCAGCGTTAACCCACTGTGCCACCGTGTCACTGTGAGGCAGCAGTGCTAACCACTGTGTCACCGTGTCGCTGTGAGGCAGCAGTGTTAACCACTGTGTCACCGTGTCACTGTGAGGCAGCAGCGTTAACCCACTGTGCCACCGTGTCACTGTGAGGCAGCAGCGTTAACCACTGTGCCACCGTGTCACTGTGAGGCAGCAGCGTTAACCACTGTGTCACCGTGTCACTGTGAGGCAGCAGCGTTAACCACTGTGCCACCGTGTCCCTGTGAGGCAGCAGTGCTAACCACTGTGTCACCGTGTCACTGTGAGGCAGCAGCGCTAACCACTGTGTCACCGTGTCGCTGTGAGGCAGCAGCGTTAACCACTGTGTCACCGTGTCACTGTGAGGCAGCAGCGTTAACCACTGTGTCACCGTGTCACTGTGAGGCAGCAGTGTTAACCACTGTGTCACCGTGTCGCTGTGAGCAGCAGCGTTAACCACTGTGCCACCGTGTCGCTGTGAGGCAGCAGTGCGAACCACTGTGCCACCGTGTCACTGTGAGGCAGCAGCGTTAACCACTGTGCCACCGTGTCACTGTGAGGCAGCAGCGTTAACCACTGTGCCACCGTGTCGCTGTGAGGCAGCAGTGCGAACCACTGTGCCACCGTGTCGCTGTGAGGCAGCAGCGTTAACCACTGTGCCACCGTGTCGCTGTGAGGCAGCAGCGTTAACCACTGTGCCACCGTGTCGCTGTGAGGCAGCAGCGTTAACCACTGTGCCACCGTGTCACTGTGAGGCAGCAGCGTTAACCACTGTGCCACCGTGTCACTGTGAGGCAGCAGCGTTAACCACTGTGCCACCGTGTCACTGTGAGGCAGCAGTGTTAACCACTGTGCCACCGTGTCACTGTGAGGCAGCAGCGTTAACCACTGTGCCACCGTGTCACTGTGAGGCAGCAGTGCTAACCACTGTGTCACCGTGTCGCTGTGAGGCAGCAGCGTTAACCACTGTGCCACCGTGTCGCTGTGAGGCAGCAGCGTTAACCACTGTGTCACCGTGTCACTGTGAGGCAGCAGCGTTAACCACTGTGTCACCGTGTCACTGTGAGGCAGCAGTGTTAACCCACTGTGTCACCGTGTCGCTGTGAGGCAGCAGCGTTAACCACTGTGTCACCGTGTCGCTGTGAGGCAGCAGTGTTAACCACTGTGTCACCGTGTCGCTGTGAGGCAGCAGTGTTAACCACTGTGCCACCGTGTCACTGTGAGGCAGCAGTGTTAACCACTGTGTCACCGTGTCGCTGTGAGGCAGCAGCGTTAACCACTGTGCCACCGTGTCACTGTGAGGTAGCAGTGCTAACCACTGTGTCACCGTGTCACTGTGAGGCAGCAGTGCTAACCACTGTGTCACCGTGTCGCTGTGAGGCAGCAGTGTTAACCACTGTGTCACCGTGTCACTGTGAGGCAGCAGCGTTAACCACTGTGTCACCGTGTCACTGTGAGGCAGCAGTGTTAACCCACTGTGTCACCGTGTCACTGTGAGGCAGCAGCGTTAACCACTGTGCCACCGTGTCACTGTGAGGCAGCAGCGTTAACCACTGTGTCACCGTGTCACTGTGAGGCAGCAGTGTTAACCCACTGTGTCACCGTGTCACTGTGAGGCAGCAGCGTTAACCACTGTGTCACCGTGTCGCTGTGAGGCAGCAGCGTTAACCACTGTGTCACCGTGTCGCTGTGAGGCAGCAGTGCGAACCACTGTGTCACCGTGTCACTGTGAGGCAGCAGTGCTAACCACTGTGTCACCGTGTCACTGTGAGGCAGCAGCGTTAACCACTGTGCCACCGTGTCGCTGTGAGGCAGCAGTGCTAACCACTGTGCCACCGTGTCACTGTGAGGCAGCAGTGCTAACCACTGTGTCACCGTGTCGCTGTGAGGCAGCAGCGTTAACCACTGTGCCACCGTGTCGCTGTGAGGCAGCAGCGTTAACCACTGTGCCACCGTGTCGCTGTGAGGCAGCAGTGTTAACCACTGTGTCACCGTGTCACTGTGAGGCAGCAGTGTTAACCACTGTGTCACCGTGTCACTGTGAGGCAGCAGTGCTAACCACTGTGTCACCGTGTCACTGTGAGGCAGCAGCGTTAACCACTGTGCCACCGTGTCGCTGTGAGGCAGCAGCGTTAACCACTGTGCCACCGTGTCACTGTGAGGCAGCAGTGCGAACCACTGTGCCACCGTGTCGCTGTGAGGCAGCAGTGTTAACCACTGTGTCACCGTGTCACTGTGAGGCAGCAGCGTTAACCACTGTGTCACCGTGTCACTGTGAGGCAGCAGTGCTAACCACTGTGCCACCATGTCGCTGTGAGGCAGCAGCGTTAACCACTGTGCCACCGTGTCACTGTGAGGCAGCAGCGTTAACCACTGTGTCACCGTGTCGCTGTGAGGCAGCAGTGCGAACCACTGTGCCACCGTGTCACTGTGAGGCAGCAGCGTTAACCACTGTGTCACCGTGTCACTGTGAGGCAGCAGTGTTAACCACTGTGCCACCGTGTCACTGTGAGGCAGCAGCGTTAACCACTGTGTCACCGTCTCACTGTGAGGCAGCAGTGTTAACCACTGTGTCACCGTGTCGCTGTGAGGCAGCAGCGTTAACCACTGTGTCACCGTGTCACTGTGAGGCAGCAGCGTTAACCACTGTGTCACCGTGTCACTGTGAGGCAGCAGTGTTAACCACTGTGTCACCGTGTTGCTGTGAGGCAGCAGTGTTAACCACTGTGTCACCGTGTCACTGTGAGGCAGCAGCGTTAACCACTGTGTCACCGTGTCGCTGTGAGGCAGCTGTGCGAACCACTGTGCCACCGTGTCACTGTGAGGCAGCAGCGTTAACCACTGTGTCACCGTGTCACTGTGAGGTAGCAGCGTTAACCACTGTGTCACCGTGTCACTGTGAGACAGCAGCGTTAACCACTGTGTCACCGTGTCACTGTGAGGCAGCAGCGTTAACCACTGTGCCACCGTGTCACTGTGAGGCAGCAGCGTTAACCACTGTGCCACCGTGTCACTGTGAGGCAGCAGTGTTAACCACTGTGCCACCGTGTCACTGTGAGGCAGCAGCGTTAACCACTGTGCCACCGTGTCACTGTGAGGCAGCAGTGTTAACCACTGTGTCACCGTGTCACTGTGAGGCAGCAGTGTTAACCACTGTTTCACCGTGTCGCTGTGAGGCAGCAGTGCTAACCACTGTGTCACCGTATCACTGTGAGGCAGCAGCGTTAACCACTGTGTCACCGTGTCGCTGTGAGGCAGCAGCGTTAACCACTGTGCCACCGTGTCACTGTGAGGCAGCAGCGATAACCACTGTGTCACCGTGTCGCTGTGAGGCAGCAGCGTTAACCACTGTGCCACCGTGTCGCTGTGAGGCAGCAGCGTTAACCACTGTGCCACCGTGTCACTGTGAGGCAGCAGCGTTAACCACTGTGCCACCGTGTCACTGTGAGGCAGCAGCGTTAACCACTGTGCCACCGTGTCACTGTGAGGCAGCAGTGTTAACCACTGTGCCACCGTGTCACTGTGAGGCAGCAGCGTTAACCACTGTGCCACCGTGTCACTGTGAGGCAGCAGTGCTAACCACTGTGTCACCGTGTCGCTGTGAGGCAGCAGCGTTAACCACTGTGCCACCGTGTCGCTGTGAGGCAGCAGCGTTAACCACTGTGTCACCGTGTCACTGTGAGGCAGCAGCGTTAACCACTGTGTCACCGTGTCACTGTGAGGCAGCAGTGTTAACCCACTGTGTCACCGTGTCGCTGTGAGGCAGCAGCGTTAACCACTGTGTCACCGTGTCGCTGTGAGGCAGCAGTGTTAACCACTGTGTCACCGTGTCGCTGTGAGGCAGCAGTGTTAACCACTGTGCCACCGTGTCACTGTGAGGCAGCAGTGTTAACCACTGTGTCACCGTGTCGCTGTGAGGCAGCAGCGTTAACCACTGTGCCACCGTGTCACTGTGAGGTAGCAGTGCTAACCACTGTGTCACCGTGTCACTGTGAGGCAGCAGTGCTAACCACTGTGTCACCGTGTCGCTGTGAGGCAGCAGTGTTAACCACTGTGTCACCGTGTCACTGTGAGGCAGCAGCGTTAACCACTGTGTCACCGTGTCACTGTGAGGCAGCAGTGTTAACCCACTGTGTCACCGTGTCACTGTGAGGCAGCAGCGTTAACCACTGTGCCACCGTGTCACTGTGAGGCAGCAGCGTTAACCACTGTGTCACCGTGTCACTGTGAGGCAGCAGTGTTAACCCACTGTGTCACCGTGTCACTGTGAGGCAGCAGCGTTAACCACTGTGTCACCGTGTCGCTGTGAGGCAGCAGCGTTAACCACTGTGTCACCGTGTCGCTGTGAGGCAGCAGTGCGAACCACTGTGTCACCGTGTCACTGTGAGGCAGCAGTGCTAACCACTGTGTCACCGTGTCACTGTGAGGCAGCAGCGTTAACCACTGTGCCACCGTGTCGCTGTGAGGCAGCAGTGCTAACCACTGTGCCACCGTGTCACTGTGAGGCAGCAGTGCTAACCACTGTGTCACCGTGTCGCTGTGAGGCAGCAGCGTTAACCACTGTGCCACCGTGTCGCTGTGAGGCAGCAGCGTTAACCACTGTGCCACCGTGTCGCTGTGAGGCAGCAGTGTTAACCACTGTGTCACCGTGTCACTGTGAGGCAGCAGTGTTAACCACTGTGTCACCGTGTCACTGTGAGGCAGCAGTGCTAACCACTGTGTCACCGTGTCACTGTGAGGCAGCAGCGTTAACCACTGTGCCACCGTGTCGCTGTGAGGCAGCAGCGTTAACCACTGTGCCACCGTGTCACTGTGAGGCAGCAGTGCGAACCACTGTGCCACCGTGTCGCTGTGAGGCAGCAGTGTTAACCACTGTGTCACCGTGTCACTGTGAGGCAGCAGCGTTAACCACTGTGTCACCGTGTCACTGTGAGGCAGCAGTGCTAACCACTGTGCCACCATGTCGCTGTGAGGCAGCAGCGTTAACCACTGTGCCACCGTGTCACTGTGAGGCAGCAGCGTTAACCACTGTGTCACCGTGTCGCTGTGAGGCAGCAGTGCGAACCACTGTGCCACCGTGTCACTGTGAGGCAGCAGCGTTAACCACTGTGTCACCGTGTCACTGTGAGGCAGCAGTGTTAACCACTGTGCCACCGTGTCACTGTGAGGCAGCAGCGTTAACCACTGTGTCACCGTCTCACTGTGAGGCAGCAGTGTTAACCACTGTGTCACCGTGTCGCTGTGAGGCAGCAGCGTTAACCACTGTGTCACCGTGTCACTGTGAGGCAGCAGCGTTAACCACTGTGTCACCGTGTCACTGTGAGGCAGCAGTGTTAACCACTGTGTCACCGTGTTGCTGTGAGGCAGCAGTGTTAACCACTGTGTCACCGTGTCACTGTGAGGCAGCAGCGTTAACC
This sequence comes from Mustelus asterias, assembly GCF_964213995.1. Classification (NCBI taxonomy): domain Eukaryota; kingdom Metazoa; phylum Chordata; class Chondrichthyes; order Carcharhiniformes; family Triakidae; genus Mustelus; species Mustelus asterias. The sequence continues at coordinate 88,482 of NW_027590705.1, forward strand.
ACTGTGTCACCGTGTCGCTGTGAGGCAGCTGTGCGAACCACTGTGCCACCGTGTCACTGTGAGGCAGCAGCGTTAACCACTGTGTCACCGTGTCACTGTGAGGTAGCAGCGTTAACCACTGTGTCACCGTGTCACTGTGAGACAGCAGCGTTAACCACTGTGTCACCGTGTCACTGTGAGGCAGCAGCGTTAACCACTGTGCCACCGTGTCACTGTGAGGCAGCAGCGTTAACCACTGTGCCACCGTGTCACTGTGAGGCAGCAGTGTTAACCACTGTGCCACCGTGTCACTGTGAGGCAGCAGCGTTAACCACTGTGCCACCGTGTCACTGTGAGGCAGCAGTGTTAACCACTGTGTCACCGTGTCACTGTGAGGCAGCAGTGTTAACCACTGTTTCACCGTGTCGCTGTGAGGCAGCAGTGCTAACCACTGTGTCACCGTATCACTGTGAGGCAGCAGCGTTAACCACTGTGTCACCGTGTCGCTGTGAGGCAGCAGCGTTAACCACTGTGCCACCGTGTCACTGTGAGGCAGCAGCGATAACCACTGTGTCACCGTGTCGCTGTGAGGCAGCAGTGCTAACCACTGTGTCACCGTGTCACTGTGAGGCAGCAGCGTTAACCACTGTGTCACCGTGTCGCTGTGAGGCAGCAGCGTTAACCACTGTGTCACCGTGTCACTGTGAGGCAGCAGCGTTAACCACTGTGTCACCGTGTCGCTGTGAGGCAGCAGCGTTAACCACTGCGCCACCGTGTCACTGTGAGGCAGCAGCGTTAACCACTGTGTCACCGTGTCGCTGTGAGGCAGCAGCGTTAACCACTGTGTCACCGTGTCACTGTGAGGCAGCAGTGCTAACCACTGTGTCACCGTGTCACTGTGAGGCAGCAGTGCTAACCCACTGTGCCACCGTGTCGCTGTGAGGCAGCAGCGTTAACCACTGTGTCACCGTGTCGCTGTGAGGCAGCAGCGTTAACCACTGTGCCACCGTGTCGCTGTGAGGCAGCAGCGTTAACCACTGTGTCACCGTGTCACTGTGAGGCAGCAGTGCTAACCACTGTGTCACCGTGTCACTGTGAGGCAGCAGTGCTAACCCACTGTGTCACCGTGTTGCTGTGAGGCAGCAGCGTTAACCACTGTGTCACCGTGTCGCTGTGAGGCAGCAGCGTTAACCACTGTGCCACCGTGTCACTGTGAGGCAGCAGTGTTAACCACTGTGTCACCGTGTCACTGTGAGGCAGCAGTGTTAACCACTGTGCCACCGTGTCACTGTGAGGCAGCAGTGTTAACCACTGTGTCACTGTGTCACTGTGAGGCAGCAGTGTTAACCACTGTGCCACCGTGTCACTGTGAGGCAGCAGCGTTAACCACTGTGTCACCGTGTCGCTGTGAGGCAGCAGTGTTAACCACTGTGTCACTGTGTCACTGTGAGGCAGCAGTGTTAACCACTGTGTCACTGTGTCACTGTGAGGCAGCAGTGTTAACCACTGTGCCACCGTGTCGCTGTGAGGCAGCAGCGTTAACCACTGTGTCACCGTGTCGCTGTGAGGCAGCAGCGTTAACCACTGTGTCACCGTGTCACTGTGAGGCAGCAGCGTTAACCACTGTGTCACCGTGTCACTGTGAGGCAGCAGCGTTAACCACTGTGTCACCGTGTCACTGTGAGGCAGCAGCGTTAACCACTGTGTCACCGTGTCACTGTGAGGCAGCAGCGCTAACCACTGTGCCACCGTGTCACTGTGAGGCAGCAGCGTTAACCACTGTGTCACCGTGTCGCTGTGAGGCAGCAGTGTTAACCACTGTGTCACTGTGTCACTGTGAGGCAGCAGTGTTAACCACTGTGTCACTGTGTCACTGTGAGGCAGCAGTGTTAACCACTGTGCCACCGTGTCGCTGTGAGGCAGCAGCGTTAACCACTGTGTCACCGTGTCGCTGTGAGGCAGCAGTGCTAACCACTGTGCCACCGTGTCGCTGTGAGGCAGCAGCGTTAACCACTGTGCCACCGTGTCACTGTGAGGCAGCAGTGTTAACCACTGTGCCACCGTGTCACTGTGAGGCAGCAGTGTTAACCCACTGTGTCACCGTGTCACTGTGAGGCAGCAGTGTTAACCCACTGTGTCACCGTGTCACTGTGAGGCAGCAGTGTTAACCACTGTGTCACTGTGTCACTGTGAGGCAGCAGTGTTAACCCACTGTGTCACTGTGTCACTGTGAGGCAGCAGTGTTAACCCACTGTGCCACCGTGTCGCTGTGAGGCAGCAGCGTTAACCACTGTGTCACCGTGTCACTGTGAGGCAGCAGTGTTAACCACTGTGCCACCGTGTCACTGTGAGGCAGCAGTGTTAACCCACTGTGTCACCGTGTCACTGTGAGGCAGCAGTGTTAACCCACTGTGTCACCGTGTCACTGAGAGGCAGCAGTGTTAACCCACTGTGTCACCGTGTCACTGTGAGGCAGCAGTGTTAACCACTGTGCCACCGTGTCACTGTGAGGCAGCAGTGTTAACCCACTGTGTCACCGTGTCACTGTGAGGCAGCAGTGTTAACCACTGTGTCACTGTGTCACTGTGAGGCAGCAGTGTTAACCACTGTGCCACCGTGTCACTGTGAGGCAGCAGTGCTAACCACTGTGTCACCGTGTCGCTGTGAGGCAGCAGTGTTAACCACTGTGCCACCGTGTCACTGTGAGGCAGCAGTGTTAACCACTGTGTCACCGTGTCACTGTGAGACAGCAGCGTTAACCACTGTGTCACCGTGTCACTGTGAGGTAGCAGCGTTAACCACTGTGCCACCGTGTCGCTGTGAGGCAGCAGCGTTAACCACTGTGCCACCGTGTCGCTGTGAGGCAGCAGCGTTAACCACTGTGCCACCGTGTCGCTGTGAGGCAGCAGCGTTAACCCACTGTGTCACTGTGTCACTGTGAGGCAGCAGTGTTAACCACTGTGCCACCGTGTCACTGTGAGGCAGCAGTGTTAACCCACTGTGTCACCGTGTCACTGTGAGGCAGCAGCGTTAACCCACTGTGTCACCGTGTCGCTGTGAGGCAGCAGTGTTAACCACTGTGTCACTGTGTCACTGTGAGGCAGCAGTGTTAACCACTGTGTCACCGTGTCACTGTGAGGCAGCAGTGTTAACCCACTGTGTCACCGTGTCACTGTGAGGCAGCAGCGTTAACCACTGTGTCACTGTGTCACTGTGAGGCAGCAGTGTTAACCACTGTGCCACCGTGTCACTGTGAGGCAGCAGTGTTAACCCACTGTGTCACCGTGTCACTGTGAGGCAGCAGTGTTAACCACTGTGTCACCGTGTCACTGTGAGACAGCAGTGTTAACCACTGTGTCACCGTGTCGCTGTGAGGCAGCAGTGTTAACCACTGTGTCACCGTGTCGCTGTGAGGCAGCAGCGTTAACCACTGTGTCACCGTGTCACTGTGAGGCAGCAGCGCTAACCACTGTGTCACCGTGTCGCTGTGAGGCAGCAGTGCTAACCACTTTGTCACCGTGTCGCTGTGAGGCAGCAGCGTTAACCACTGTGTCACCGTGTCACTGTGAGACAGCAGTGATAACCACTGTGTCACCGTGTCGCTGTGAGGCAGCAGTGTTAACCACTGTGCCACCGTGTCGCTGTGAGGCAGCAGCGTTAACCACTGTGTCACCGTGTCACTGTGAGGCAGCAGTGTTAACCACTGTGTCACCGTGTCGCTGTGAGGCAGCAGCGCTAACCACTGTGCCACCGTGTCACTGTGAGGCAGCAGTGCTAACCACTGTGTCACCGTGTCACTGTGAGACAGCAGCGTTAACCACTGTGTCACCGTGTCGCTGTGAGGCAGCAGCGTTAACCACTGTGCCACCGTGTCACTGTGAGACAGCAGTGCTAACCACTGTGTCACCGTGTCACTGTGAGGCAGCAGCGTTAACCCACTGTGTCACCGTGTCACTGTGAGACAGCAGCGTTAACCACTGTGTCACCGTGTCACTGTGAGACAGCAGCGTTAACCCACTGTGCCACCGTGTCGCTGTGAGGCAGCAGCGTTAACCACTGTGCCACCGTGTCACTGTGAGACAGCAGCGTTAACCACTGTGTCACCGTGTCGCTGTGAGGCAGCAGTGCTAACCACTGTGTCACCGTGTCACTGTGAGACAGCAGTGCTAACCACTGTGTCACCGTGTCACTGTGAGGCAGCAGCGTTAACCACTGTGTCACCGTGTCACTGTGAGACAGCAGTGATAACCACTGTGTCACCGTGTCACTGTGAGACAGCAGTGCGAACCACTGTGTCACCGTGTCGCTGTGAGGCAGCAGCGTTAACCACTGTGTCACCGTGTCACTGTGAGGCAGCAGTGTTAACCACTGTGTCACCGTGTCGCTGTGAGGCAGCAGCGTTAACCACTGTGCCACCGTGTCGCTGTGAGGCAGCAGTGTTAACCACTGTGCCACCGTGTCACTGTGAGGCAGCAGTGTTAACCACTGTGCCACCGTGTCACTGTGAGGCAGCAGTGTTAACCCACTGTGTCACCGTGTCACTGTGAGGCAGCAGTGTTAACCACTGTGCCACCGTGTCGCTGTGAGGCAGCAGCGTTAACCACTGTGTCACCGTGTCACTATGAGGCAGCAGTGATAACCACTGTGTCACCGTGTCACTGTGAGGCAGCAGTGCTAACCACTGTGCCACCGTGTCGCTGTGAGGCAGCAGCGTTAACCACTGTGTCACCGTGTCACTGTGAGGCAGCAGCGTTAACCACTGTGTCACCGTGTCACTGTGAGGCAGCAGCGTTAACCACTGTGTCACCGTGTCACTATGAGGCAGCAGTGATAACCACTGTGTCACCGTGTCACTATGAGGCAGCAGTGATAACCACTGTGTCACCGTGTCACTGTGAGGCAGCAGTGTTAACCACTGTGTCACCGTGTCACTGTGAGGCAGCAGTGTTAACCACTGTGCCACCGTGTCGCTGTGAGGCAGCAGTGATAACCACTGTGCCACCGTGTCGCTGTGAGGCAGCAGCGTTAACCACTGTGTCACCGTGTCGCTGTGAGGCAGCAGTGCTAACCACTGTGCCACCGTGTCGCTGTGAGGCAGCAGTGATAACCACTGTGTCACCGTGTCACTGTGAGGCAGCAGCGTTAACCACTGTGTCACCGTGTCGCTGTGAGGCAGCAGTGCGAACCACTGTGTCACCGTGTCGCTGTGAGGCAGCAGTGATAACCACTGTGTCACCGTGTCGCTGTGAGGCAGCAGTGCTAACCCACTGTGTCACCGTGTCACTGTGAGGCAGCAGCGTTAACCACTGTGTCACCGTGTCGCTGTGAGGCAGCAGTGTTAACCACTGTGTCACCGTGTCGCTGTGAGGCAGCAGTGATAACCACTGTGTCACCGTGTCGCTGTGAGGCAGCAGTGTTAACCACTGTGTCACCGTGTCACTGTGAGGCAGCAGTGTTAACCACTGTGTCACCGTGTCACTGTGAGGCAGCAGCGTTAACCACTGTGTCACCGTGTCGCTGTGAGGCAGCAGTGTTAACCCACTGTGTCACCGTGTCGCTGTGAGGCAGCAGTGTTAACCACTGTGTCACCGTGTCGCTGTGAGGCAGCAGTGATAACCACTGTGTCACCGTGTCGCTGTGAGGCAGCAGTGTTAACCACTGTGTCACCGTGTCGCTGTGAGGCAGCAGCGTTAACCACTGTGTCACCGTGTCACTGTGAGGCAGCAGCGTTAACCACTGTGCCACCGTGTCGCTGTGAGGCAGCAGCGTTAACCACTGTGCCACCGTGTCGCTGTGAGGCAGCAGCGTTAACCACTGTGTCACCGTGTCACTGTGAGGCAGCAGCGCTAACCACTGTGTCACCGTGTCGCTGTGAGGCAGCAGCGTTAACCACTGTGTCACCGTGTCACTGTGAGGCAGCAGCGTTAACCACTGTGTCACCGTGTCGCTGTGAGGCAGCAGCGTTAACCACTGTGCCACCGTGTCACTGTGAGACAGCAGCGCTAACCACTGTGCCACCGTGTCGCTGTGAGGCAGCAGCGTTAACCACTGTGCCACCGTGTCGCTGTGAGGCAGCAGTGCTAACCACTGTGTCACCGTGTCGCTGTGAGGCTGCAGCGTTAACCACTGTGTCACCGTGTCACTGTGAGGCAGCAGCGTTAACCACTGTGCCACCGTGTCGCTGTGAGGCAGCAGTGCTAACCACTGTGTCACCGTGTCGCTGTGAGACAGCAGTGTTAACCCACTGTGCCACCGTGTCACTGTGAGGCAGCAGTGCTAACCACTGTGTCACCGTGTCGCTGTGAGGCAGCAGTGTTAACCACTGTGCCACCGTGTCGCTGTGAGGCAGCAGTGTTAACCACTGTGCCACCGTGTCGCTGTGAGGCAGCAGCGCTAACCACTGTGCCACCGTGTCACTGTGAAGCAGCAGTGTTAACCACTGTGTCACCGTGTCGCTGTGAGGCAGCAGCGTTAACCACTGTGTCACCGTGTCACTGTGAGGCAGCAGCGTTAACCACTGTGTCACCGTGTCACTGTGAGGCAGCAGCGTTAACCACTGTGTCACCGTGTCACTGTGAGGCAGCAGTGCTAACCACTGTGTCACCGTGTCACTGTGAGGCAGCAGCGTTAACCACTGTGTCACCGTGTCACTGTGAGGCAGCAGCGTTAACCACTGTGTCACCGTGTCGCTGTGAGGCAGCAGTGTTAACCACTGTGTCACCGTGTCGCTGTGAGGCAGCAGCGTTAACCACTGTGTCACCGTGTCACTGTGAGACAGCAGTGTTAACCACGGTGTCACCGTGTCGCTGTGAGGCAGCAGTGTTAACCACTGTGTCACCGTGTCGCTGTGAGGCAGCAGCGTTAACCACTGTGTCACCGTGTCACTGTGAGGCAGCAGCGCTAACCACTGTGTCACCGTGTCGCTGTGAGGCAGCAGTGCTAACCACTTTGTCACCGTGTCGCTGTGAGGCAGCAGCGTTAACCACTGTGTCACCGTGTCACTGTGAGACAGCAGTGATAACCACTGTGTCACCGTGTCGCTGTGAGGCAGCAGTGTTAACCACTGTGCCACCGTGTCGCTGTGAGGCAGCAGCGTTAACCACTGTGTCACCGTGTCACTGTGAGGCAGCAGTGTTAACCACTGTGTCACCGTGTCGCTGTGAGGCAGCAGCGCTAACCACTGTGCCACCGTGTCACTGTGAGGCAGCAGTGCTAACCACTGTGTCACCGTGTCACTGTGAGACAGCAGCGTTAACCACTGTGTCACCGTGTCGCTGTGAGGCAGCAGCGTTAACCACTGTGCCACCGTGTCACTGTGAGACAGCAGTGCTAACCACTGTGTCACCGTGTCACTGTGAGGCAGCAGCGTTAACCCACTGTGTCACCGTGTCACTGTGAGACAGCAGCGTTAACCACTGTGTCACCGTGTCACTGTGAGACAGCAGCGTTAACCCACTGTGCCACCGTGTCGCTGTGAGGCAGCAGCGTTAACCACTGTGCCACCGTGTCACTGTGAGACAGCAGCGTTAACCACTGTGTCACCGTGTCGCTGTGAGGCAGCAGTGCTAACCACTGTGTCACCGTGTCACTGTGAGACAGCAGTGCTAACCACTGTGTCACCGTGTCACTGTGAGGCAGCAGTGATAACCACTGTGTCACCGTGTCACTGTGAGACAGCAGTGCGAACCACTGTGTCACCGTGTCGCTGTGAGGCAGCAGCGTTAACCACTGTGTCACCGTGTCACTGTGAGGCAGCAGTGTTAACCACTGTGTCACCGTGTCACTGTGAGACAGCAGTGCGAACCACTGTGTCACCGTGTCGCTGTGAGGCAGCAGCGTTAACCACTGTGTCACCGTGTCGCTGTGAGGCAGCAGCGTTAACCACTGTGCCACCGTGTCACTGTGAGGCAGCAGTGTTAACCACTGTGTCACCGTGTCGCTGTGAGGCAGCAGTGATAACCACTGTGTCACCGTGTCACTGTGAGGCAGCAGTGTTAACCACTGTGTCACCGTGTCGCTGTGAGGCAGCAGTGATAACCACTGTGTCACCGTGTCACTGTGAGGCAGCAGTGATAACCACTGTGCCACCGTGTCACTGTGAGGCAGCAGTGTTAACCACTGTGTCACCGTGTCGCTGTGAGACAGCAGCGTTAACCACTGTGTCACCGTGTCGCTGTGAGGCAGCAGTGCTAACCACTGTGTCACCGTGTCGCTGTGAGGCAGCAGTGATAACCACTGTGTCACCGTGTCACTGTGAGGCAGCAGTGCTAACCACTGTGTCACCGTGTCGCTGTGAGGCAGCAGCGTTAACCACTGTGCCACCGTGTCGCTGTGAGGCAGCAGCGTTAACCACTGTGTCACCGTGTCACTGTGAGGCAGCAGCGTTAACCACTGTGTCACCGTGTCGCTGTGAGGCAGCAGTGATAACCACTGTGTCACCGTGTCACTGTGAGGCAGCAGCGTTAACCACTGTGCCACCGTGTCGCTGTGAGGCAGCAGTGATAACCACTGTGTCACCGTGTCGCTGTGAGGCAGCAGTGATAACCACTGTGTCACCGTGTCGCTGTGAGGCAGCAGCGTTAACCACTGTGTCACCGTGTCACTGTGAGGCAGCAGTGTTAACCACTGTGTCACCGTGTCACTGTGAGGCAGCAGCGTTAACCACTGTGTCACCGTGTCGCTGTGAGGCAGCAGTGATAACCACTGTGCCACCGTGTCGCTGTGAGGCAGCAGTGATAACCACTGTGTCACCGTGTCACTGTGAGGCAGCAGTGCTAACCACTGTGTCACCGTGTCACTGTGAGGCAGCAGTGCTAACCACTGTGTCACCGTGTCACTGTGAGGCAGCAGTGCGAACCACTGTGTCACCGTGTCACTGTGAGGCAGCAGCGTTAACCACTGTGTCACCGTGTCACTGTGAGGCAGCAGCGTTAACCACTGTGTCACCGTGTCACTGTGAGGCAGCAGTGCGAACCACTGTGTCACCGTGTCGCTGTGAGGCAGCAGCGTTAACCACTGTGTCACCGTGTCACTGTGAGGCAGCAGCGTTAACCACTGTGTCACCGTGTCACTGTGAGGCAGCAGTGTTAACCACTGTGTCACCGTGTCACTGTGAGGCAGCAGCGTTAACCACTGTGTCACCGTGTCGCTGTGAGGCAGCAGCGTTAACCACTGTGTCACCGTGTCACTGTGAGGCAGCAGTGTTAACCACTGTGTCACCGTGTCACTGTGAGGCAGCAGTGTTAACCACTGTGTCACCGTGTCACTGTGAGACAGCAGCGTTAACCACTGCGCCACCGTGTCGCTGTGAGGCAGCAGTGTTAACCACTGTGTCACCGTGTCGCTGTGAGGCAGCAGTGTTAACCACTGTGTCACCGTGTCGCTGTGAGGCAGCAGCGTTAACCACTGTGTCACCGTGTCACTGTGAGGCAGCAGTGTTAACCACTGTGCCACCGTGTCACTGTGAGGCAGCAGCGTTAACCACTGTGTCACCGTGTCGCTGTGAGGCAGCAGTGCTAACCACTGTGTCACCGTGTCACTGTGAGACAGCAGCGTTAACCACTGTGTCACCGTGTCACTGTGAGGCAGCAGCGTTAACCACTGTGTCACCGTGTCACTGTGAGGCAGCAGTGATAACCACTGTGCCACCGTGTCACTGTGAGACAGCAGCGTTAACCACTGTGTCACCGTGTCGCTGTGAGGTAGCAGTGCTAACCACTATGTCACCGTGTCGCTGTGAGGCAGCAGTGATAACCACTGTGTCACCGTGTCACTGTGAGGCAGCAGTGCTAACCACTGTGTCACCGTGTCGCTGTGAGGCAGCAGTGATAACCACTGTGCCACCGTGTCACTGTGAGACAGCAGCGTTAACCACTGTGTCACCGTGTCGCTGTGAGGTAGCAGTGCTAACCACTATGTCACCGTGTCGCTGTGAGGCAGCAGTGATAACCACTGTGTCACCGTGTCACTGTGAGGCAGCAGTGCTAACCACTGTGTCACCGTGTCGCTGTGAGGCAGCAGTGATAACCACTGTGTCACCGTGTCGCTGTGAGGTAGCAGTGCTAACCACTGTGTCACCGTGTCACTGTGAGGCAGCAGTGCTAACCACTGTGTCACCGTGTCGCTGTGAGGCAGCAGTGTTAACCACTGTGCCACCGTGTCACTGTGAGGCAGCAGCGTTAACCACTGTGCCACCGTGTCACTGTGAGGCAGCAGCGTTAACGACTGTGTCACCGTGTCGCTGTGAGGTAGCAGTGCTAACCACTGTGTCACCGTGTCACTGTGAGGCAGCAGTGATAACCACTGTGCCACCGTGTCGCTGTGAGGCAGCAGTGATAACCACTGTGTCACCGTGTCGCTGTGAGGCAGCAGTGATAACCACTGTGCCACCGTGTCGCTGTGAGGCAGCAGCGTTAACCCACTGTGCCACCGTGTCGCTGTGAGGCAGCAGCGTTAACCACTGTGCCACCGTGTCACTGTGAGGCAGCAGCGTTAACCACTGTGTCACCGTGTCACTGTGAGGCAGCAGTGCTAACCACTGTGTCACCGTGTCACTGTGAGGCAGCAGCGCTAACCACTGTGTCACCGTGTCGCTGTGAGGCAGCAGCGTTAACCACTGTGTCACCGTGTCACTGTGAGGCAGCAGTGATAACCACTGTGCCACCGTGTCGCTGTGAGGCAGCAGCGTTAACCACTGTGTCACCGTGTCACTGTGAGGCAGCAGCGTTAACCACTGTGCCACCGTGTCACTGTGAGGCAGCAGTGATAACCACTGTGTCACCGTGTCACTGTGAGGCAGCAGTGATAACCACTGTGCCACCGTGTCGCTGTGAGGCAGCAGTGATAACCACTGTGCCATCGTGTCGCTGTGAGGCAGCAGTGATAACCACTGTGTCACCGTGTCACTGTGAGGCAGCAGTGATAACCACTGTGCCACCGTGTCACTGTGAGGCAGCAGTGTTAACCACTGTGTCACCGTGTCACTGTGAGGCAGCAGTGATAACCACTGTGTCACCGTGTCACTGTGAGGCAGCAGTGATAACCACTGTGTCATCATGTCACTGTGAGGCAGCAGTGATAACCACTGTGCCACCGTGTCACTGTGAGGCAGCAGTGTTAACCACTGTGTCACCGTGTCACTGTGAGGCAGCAGTGATAACCACTGTGTCACCGTGTCACTGTGAGGCAGCAGTGTTAACCACTGTGTCACCGTGTCACTGTGAGGCAGCAGTGTTAACCACTGTGTCACCGTGTCACTGTATGCAGCAGTGATAACCACTGTGTCACCGTGTCGCTGTGAGGCAGCAGTGATAACCACTGTGTCACCGTGTCACTGTGAGGCAGCAGTGCTAACCACTGTGTCACCGTGTCGCTGTGAGGCAGCAGTGCTAACCACTGTGTCACCGTGTCGCTGTGAGGCAGCAGCGTTAACCACTGTGCCACCGTGTCGCTGTGAGGCAGCAGTGTTAACCACTGTGCCACCGTGTCGCTGTGAGGCAGCAGCGTTAACCACTGTGTCACCGTGTCACTGTGAGGCAGCAGTGATAACCACTGTGTCACCGTGTCGCTGTGAGGCAGCAGTGTTAACCACTGTGCCACCGTGTCGCTGTGAGGCAGCAGTGCTAACCACTGTGCCACCGTGTCGCTGTGAGGCAGCAGTGCGAACCACTGTGCCACCGTGTCACTGTGAGGCAGCAGCGTTAACCACTGTGTCACCGTGTCACTGTGAGGCAGCAGTGATAACCACTGTGCCACCGTGTCGCTGTGAGGCAGCAGTGCGAACCACTGTGTCACCGTGTCACTGTGAGGCAGCAGTGATAACCACTGTGTCACCGTGTCGCTGTGAGGCAGCAGTGTTAACCACTGTGCCACCGTGTCGCTGTGAGGCAGCAGTGCGAACCACTGTGCCACCGTGTCACTGTGAGGCAGCAGCGTTAACCACTGTGTCACCGTGTCGCTGTGAGGCAGCAGTGATAACCACTGTGTCACCGTGTCACTGTGAGGCAGCAGCGTTAACCACTGTGTCACCGTGTCGCTGTGAGGCAGCAGTGTTAACCCACTGTGTCACCGTGTCACTGTGAGGCAGCAGTGATAACCACTGTGTCACCGTGTCGCTGTGAGGCAGCAGCGTTAACCACTGTGTCACCGTGTCACTGTGAGGCAGCAGCGTTAACCACTGTGCCACCGTGTCGCTGTGAGGCAGCAGTGTTAACCACTGTGCCACCGTGTCACTGTGAGGCAGCAGCGTTAACCACTGTGTCACCGTGTCACTGTGAGGCAGCAGCGTTAACCACTGTGTCACCGTGTCGCTGTGAGGCAGCAGTGCTAACCACTGTGTCACCGTGTCACTGTGAGGCAGCAGCGTTAACCACTGTGCCTGCGTGTCGCTGTGAGGCAGCAGTGCTCACCACTGTGCCACCGTGACACTGTGAGGCAGCAGCGTTAACCACTGTGTCACCGTGTCGCTGTGAGGCAGCAGTGCTAACCACTGTGTCACCGTGTCGCTGTGAGGCAGCAGCGTTAACCACTGTGTCACCGTGTCGCTGTGAGGCAGCAGCGTTAACCACTGTGACACCGTGTCACTGTGAGGCAGCAGTGCTAACCACTGTGTCACCGTGTCACTGTGAGGCAGCAGTGTTAACCACTGTGCCACCGTGTCGCTGTGAGGCAGCAGTGTTAACCACTGTGCCACCGTGTCACTGTGAGGCAGCAGCGTTAACCACTGTGCCACCGTGTCGCTGTGAGGCAGCAGTGTTAACCACTGTGTCACCGTGTCACTGTGAGGCAGCAGCGTTAACCACTGTGCCACCGTGTCACTGTGAGGCAGCAGTGATAACCACTGTGTCACCGTGTCGCTGTGAGGCAGCAGTGCGAACCACTGTGTCACCGTGTCGCTGTGAGGCAGCAGCGTTAACCCACTGTGTCACCGTGTCACTGTGAGGCAGCAGTGATAACCACTGTGCCACCGTGTCGCTGTGAGGCAGCAGTGTTAACCACTGTGTCACCGTGTCACTGTGAGGCAGCAGCGTTAACCACTGTGCCACCGTGTCGCTGTGAGGCAGCAGTGTTAACCACTGTGTCACCGTGTCACTGTGAGGCAGCAGAGTTAACCACTGTGTCACCGTGTCGCTGTGAGGCAGCAGCGTTAACCACTGTGTCACCGTGTCACTGTGAGGCAGCAGCGTTAACCACTGTGCCACCGTGTCGCTGTGAGGCAGCAGTGTTAACCACTGTGTCACCGTGTCGCTGTGAGGCAGCAGTGTTAACCACTGTGCCACCGTGTCGCTGTGAGGCAGCAGTGTTAACCACTGTGTCACCGTGTCACTGTGAGGCAGCAGTGTTAACCACTGTGCCACCGTGTCACTGTGAGGCAGCAGCGTTAACCACTGTGTCACCGTGTCACTGTGAGGCAGCAGTGCTAACCACTGTGTCACCGTGTCGCTGTGAGGCAGCAGTGCTAACCACTGTGTCACCGTGTCACTGTGAGGCAGCAGTGTTAACCACTGTGCCACCGTGTCACTGTGAGGCAGCAGTGCGAACCACTGTGCCACCGTGTCGCTGTGAGGCAGCAGCGTTAACCACTGTGTCACCGTGTCGCTGTGAGGCAGCAGCGTTAACCACTGTGTCACCGTGTCACTGTGAGGCAGCAGCGTTAACCACTGTGTCACCGTGTCGCTGTGAGGCAGCAGCGTTAACCACTGTGTCACCGTGTCGCTGTGAGGCAGCAGTGCTAACCACTGTGTCACCGTGTCACTGTGAGGCAGCAGCGTTAACCACTGTGCCACCGTGTCGCTGTGAGGCAGCAGTGCTAACCACTGTGTCACCGTGTCACTGTGAGGCAGCAGTGTTAACCACTGTGTCACCGTGTCACTGTGAGGCAGCAGCGTTAACCACTGTGTCACCGTGTCGCTGTGAGGCAGCAGCGTTAACCACTGTGTCACCGTGTCACTGTGAGGCAGCAGCGTTAACCACTGTGTCACCGTGTCACTGTGAGGCAGCAGCGTTAACCACTGTGTCACCGTGTCACTGTGAGGCAGCAGCGTTAACCACTGTGTCACCGTGTCACTGTGAGGCAGCAGTGTTAACCACTGTGTCACCGTGTCGCTGTGAGGCAGCAGTGTTAACCACTGTGTCACCGTGTCACTGTGAGGCAGCAGCGTTAACCACTGTGTCACCGTGTCGCTGTGAGGCAGCAGCGTTAACCACTGTGCCACCGTGTCGCTGTGAGGCAGCAGCGTTAACCACTGTGCCACCGTGTCGCTGTGAGGCAGCAGCGTTAACCACTGTGTCACCGTGTCGCTGTGAGGCAGCAGCGCTAACCACTGTGTCACCGTGTCACTGTGAGGCAGCAGCGTTAACCACTGTGTCACCGTGTCACTGTGAGGCAGCAGTGCTAACCACTGTGCCACCGTGTCACTGTGAGGCAGCAGTGTTAACCACTGTGTCACCGTGTCACTGTGAGGCAGCAGTGATAACCACTGTGTCACCGTGTCGCTGTGAGGCAGCAGCGTTAACCACTGTGTCACCGTGTCACTGTGAGGCAGCAGCGTTAACCACTGTGCCACCGTGTCACTGTGAGGCAGCAGCGCTAACCACTGTGTCACCGTGTCACTGTGAGGCAGCAGTGTTAACCACCGTGCCACCGTGTCACTGTGAGGCAGCAGTGTTAACCACTGTGTCACCGTGTCGCTGTGAGGCAGCAGCGTTAACCACTGTGCCACCGTGTCACTGTGAGGCAGCAGTGTTAACCACTGTGCCACCGTGTCACTGTGAGGCAGCAGCGTTAACCACTGTGTCACCGTGTCGCTGTGAGGCAGCAGTGATAACCACTGTGCCACCGTGTCGCTGTGAGGCAGCAGTGTTAACCACTGTGTCACCGTGTCACTGTGAGGCAGCAGTGCGAACCACTGTGTCACCGTGTCACTGTGAGGCAGCAGTGCTAACCACTGTGTCACCGTGTCACTGTGAGGCAGCAGCGTTAACCACTGTGTCACCGTGTCGCTGTGAGGCAGCAGCGTTAACCACTGTGTCACCGTGTCACTGTGAGGCAGCAGTGCTAACCACTGTGTCACCGTGTCACTGTGAGGCAGCAGCGCTAACCACTGTGTCACCGTGTCACTGTGAGGCAGCAGTGCGAACCACTGTGTCACCGTGTCACTGTGAGGCAGCAGTGCTAACCACTGTGTCACCGTGTCACTGTGAGGCAGCAGCGTTAACCACTGTGTCACCGTGTCGCTGTGAGGCAGCAGCGTTAACCACTGTGTCACCGTGTCACTGTGAGGCAGCAGTGCTAACCACTGTGTCACCGTGTCGCTGTGAGGCAGCAGTGATAACCACTGTGTCACCGTGTCACTGTGAGGCAGCAGCGTTAACCACTGTGCCACCGTGTCACTGTGAGGCAGCAGTGCGAACCACTGTGTCACCGTGTCACTGTGAGGCAGCAGTGTTAACCCACTGTGCCACCGTGTCGCTGTGAGGCAGCAGCGTTAACCACTGTGTCACCGTGTCGCTGTGAGGCAGCAGCGCTAACCACTGTGTCACCGTGTCGCTGTGAGGCAGCAGCGTTAACCACTGTGTCACCGTGTCGCTGTGAGGCAGCAGCGTTAACCACTGTGTCACCGTGTCGCTGTGAGGCAGCAGCGTTAACCACTGTGTCACCGTGTCGCTGTGAGGCAGCAGCGTTAACCACTGTGTCACCGTGTCACTGTGAGGCAGCAGTGCTGACCACTGTGTCACCGTGTCACTGTGAGACAGCAGCGTTAACCACTGTGTCACCGTGTCGCTGTGAGGCAGCAGCGTTAACCACTGTGTCACCGTGTCACTGTGAGGCAGCAGTGTTAACCACTGTGTCACCGTGTCACTGTGAGGCAGCAGCGTTAACCACTGTGTCACCGTGTCACTGTGAGGCAGCAGCGTTAACCACTGTGTCACCGTGTCGCTGTGAGGCAGCAGCGCTAACCACTGTGTCACCGTGTCACTGTGAGGCAGCAGCGTTAACCACTGTGTCACCGTGTCGCTGTGAGGCAGCAGCGCGAACCACTGTGCCACCGTGTCACTGTGAGGCAGCAGTGCGAACCACTGTGTCACCGTGTCACTGTGAGGCAGCAGCGTTAACCACTGTGCCACCGTGTCACTGTGAGGCAGCAGCGCTAACCACTGTGCCACCGTGTCACTGTGAGGCAGCAGCGTTAACCACTGTGCCACCGTGTCGCTGTGAGGCAGCAGTGATAACCACTGTGTCACCGTGTCGCTGTGAGGCAGCAGTGATAACCACTGTGTCACCGTGTCGCTGTGAGGCAGCAGTGATAACCACTGTGTCACCGTGTCGCTGTGAGGCAGCAGCGTTAACCACTGTGCCACCGTGTCGCTGTGAGGCAGCAGCGTTAACCACTGTGCCACCGTGTCGCTGTGAGGCAGCAGCGTTAACCACTGTGTCACCGTGTCGCTGTGAGGCAGCAGTGTTAACCACTGTGCCACCGTGTCACTGTGAGGCAGCAGCGCTAACCACTGTGTCACCGTGTCACTGTGAGGCAGCAGCGTTAACCACTGTGTCACCGTGTCGCTGTGAGGCAGCAGCGTTAACCACTGTGCCACCGTGTCGCTGTGAGGCAGCAGCGTTAACCACTGTGTCACCGTGTCGCTGTGAGGCAGCAGCGTTAACCACTGTGCCACCGTGTCACTGTGAGGCAGCAGCGTTAACCACTGTGCCACCGTGTCACTGTGAGGCAGCAGCGCTAACCACTGTGTCACCGTGTCACTGTGAGGCAGCAGCGTTAACCACTGTGCCACCGTGTCACTGTGAGGCAGCAGCGCTAACCACTGTGTCACCGTGTCACTGTGAGGCAGCAGCGTTAACCACTGTGCCACCGTGTCGCTGTGAGGCAGCAGCGCTAACCACTGTGTCACCGTGTCGCTGTGAGGCAGCAGCGTTAACCACTGTGTCACCGTGTCCCTGTGAGGCAGCAGTGTTAACCACTGTGTCACCGTGTCCCTGTGAGGCAGCAGCGCTAACCACTGTGTCACCGTGTCACTGTGAGGCAGCAGTGTTAACCAATGTGTCACCGTGTCACTGTGAGACAGCAGTGTTAACCACTGTGTCACCGTGTCCCTGTGAGGCAGCAGCGCTAACCACTGTGTCACCGTGTCACTGTGAGGCAGCAGCGTTAACCACTGTGTCACCGTGTCCCTGTGAGACAGCAGCGTTAACCACTGTGTCACCGTGTCGCTGTGAGACAGCAGCGTTAACCACTGTGTCACCGTGTCGCTGTGAGGCAGCAGCGTTAACCACTGTGTCACCGTGTCACTGTGAGGCAGCAGTGCTAACCACTGTGTCACCGTGTCCCTGTGAGACAGCAGCGTTAACCACTGTGTCACCGTGTCACTGTGAGGCAGCAGTGCTAACCACTGTGTCACCGTGTCACTGTGAGGCAGCAGCGTTAACCACTGTGTCACCGTGTCCCTGTGAGACAGCAGCGTTAACCACTGTGTCACCGTGTCGCTGTGAGACAGCAGCGTTAACCACTGTGTCACCGTGTCGCTGTGAGACAGCAGCGTTAACCACTGTGTCACCGTGTCACTGTGAGGCAGCAGTGTTAACCACTGTGTCACCGTGTCACTGTGAGGCAGCAGCGTTAACCACTGTGTCACCGTGTCGCTGTGAGGCAGCAGCGTTAACCCACTGTGTCACCGTGTCGCTGTGAGGCAGCAGTGCTAACCCACTGTGTCACCGTGTCGCTGTGAGGCAGCAGTGCTAACCACTGTGCCACCGTGTCGCTGTGAGGCAGCAGTGTTAACCACTGTGTCACCGTGTCACTGTGAGGCAGCAGCGTTAACCACTGTGTCACCGTGTCGCTGTGAGGCAGCAGCGTTAACCACTGTGTCACCGTGTCACTGTGAGGCAGCAGCGTTAACCACTGTGTCACCGTGTCACTGTGAGGCAGCAGTGTTAACCACTGTGTCACCGTGTCACTGTGAGGCAGCAGTGCGAACCACTGTGCCACCGTGTCACTGTGAGGCAGCAGTGCGAACCACTGTGTCACCGTGTCACTGTGAGGCAGCAGTGTTAACCACTGTGCCACCGTGTCACTGTGAGGCAGCAGTGCTAACCACTGTGCCACCGTGTCACTGTGAGGCAGCAGCGTTAACCACTGTGTCACCGTGTCGCTGTGAGGCAGCAGTGTTAACCACTGTGTCACCGTGTCACTGTGAGGCAGCAGTGCGAACCACTGTGTCACCGTGTCACTGTGAGGCAGCAGTGTTAACCACTGTGTCACCGTGTCGCTGTGAGGCAGCAGTGTTAACCACTGTGTCACCGTGTCACTGTGAGGCAGCAGCGTTAACCACTGTGTCACCGTGTCGCTGTGAGGCAGCAGCGTTAACCACTGTGTCACCGTGTCGCTGTGAGGCAGCAGTGATAACCACTGTGTCACCGTGTCGCTGTGAGGTAGCAGTGCTAACCACTGTGTCACCGTGTCACTGTGAGGCAGCAGTGTTAACCACTGTGTCACCGTGTCACTGTGAGGCAGCAGCGTTAACCACTGTGTCACCGTGTCGCTGTGAGGCAGCAGCGTTAACCACTGTGCCACCGTGTCACTGTGAGGCAGCAGTGCTAACCACTGTGTCACCGTGTCACTGTGAGGCAGCAGCGTTAACCACTGTGCCACCGTGTCGCTGTGAGGCAGCAGTGCGAACCACTGTGTCACCGTGTCACTGTGAGGCAGCAGCGTTAACCACTGTGTCACCGTGTCACTGTGAGGCAGCAGTGTTAACCACTGTGTCACCGTGTCACTGTGAGGCAGCAGCGTTAACCACTGTGTCACCGTGTCACTGTGAGGTAGCAGCGTTAACCACTGTGCCACCGTGTCGCTGTGAGGCAGCAGTGTTAACCACTGTGCCACCGTGTCACTGTGAGGCAGCAGCGTTAACCACTGTGTCACCGTGTCGCTGTGAGGCAGCAGCGTTAACCACTGTGTCACCGTGTCGCTGTGAGGCAGCAGTGCTAACCACTGTGTCACCGTGTCACTGTGAGGCAGCAGTGATAACCACTGTGTCACCGTGTCACTGTGAGGCAGCAGTGATAACCACTGTGTCACCGTGTCACTGTGAGGCAGCAGTGATAACCACTGTGTCACCGTGTCACTGTGAGGCAGCAGTGATAACCACTGTGTCACCGTGTCACTGTGAGGCAGCAGTGATAACCACTGTGTCACCGTGTCACTGTGAGGCAGCAGTGTTAACCACTGTGTCACCGTGTCGCTGTGAGGCAGCAGTGATAACCACTGTATCACCGTGTCGCTGTGAGGCAGCAGTGATAACCACTGTGTCACCGTGTCACTGTGAGGCAGCAGCGTTAACCACTGTGTCACCGTGTCGCTGTGAGGCAGCAGTGCTAACCACTGTGTCACCGTGTCACTGTGAGGCAGCAGCGTTAACCACTGTGCCACCGTGTCGATGTGAGGCAGCAGCGTTAACCACTGTGTCACCGTGTCACTGTGAGGCAGCAGCGTTAACCACTGTGCCACCGTGTCGCTGTGAGGCAGCAGTGCTAACCACTGTGTCACCGTGTCGCTGTGAGGCAGCAGTGCTAACCACTGTGTCACCGTGTCACTGTGAGGCAGCAGTGATAACCACTGTGTCACCGTGTCACTGTGAGGCAGCAGTGATAACCACTGTGTCACCGTGTCACTGTGAGGCAGCAGTGCTAACCACTGTGTCACCGTGTCGCTGTGAGGCAGCAGTGTTAACCACTGTGTCACCGTGTCGCTGTGAGGCAGCAGTGATAACCACTGTGTCACCGTGTCACTGTGAGGCAGCAGCGTTAACCACTGTGCCACCGTGTCGCTGTGAGGCAGCAGCGTTAACCACTGTGTCACCGTGTCACTGTGAGGCAGCAGTGCTAACCACTGTGTCACCGTGTCACTGTGAGGCAGCAGCGTTAACCACTGTGTCACCGTGTCGCTGTGAGGCAGCAGCGTTAACCACTGTGTCACCGTGTCGCTGTGAGGCAGCAGTGTTAACCACTGTGTCACCGTGTCACTGTGAGGCAGCAGCGTTAACCACTGTGTCACCGTGTCACTGTGAGGCAGCAGTGTTAACCACTGTGTCACCGTGTCGCTGTGAGGCAGCAGCGTTAACCACTGTGCCACCGTGTCGCTGTGAGGCAGCAGCGTTAACCACTGTGCCACCGTGTCGCTGTGAGGCAGCAGCGTTAACCACTGTGTCACCGTGTCGCTGTGAGGCAGCAGTGCTAACCCACTGTGCCACCGTGTCGCTGTGAGGCAGCAGCGTTAACCACTGTGTCACCGTGTCACTGTGAGGCAGCAGTGCTAACCACTGTGCCACCGTGTCACTGTGAGGCAGCAGTGATAACCACTGTGTCACCGTGTCGCTGTGAGGCAGCAGCGTTAACCACTGTGTCACCGTGTCACTGTGAGGCAGCAGCGTTAACCACTGTGCCACCGTGTCACTGTGAGGCAGCAGCGCTAACCACTGTGTCACCGTGTCACTGTGAGGCAGCAGTGTTAACCACCGTGCCACCGTGTCACTGTGAGGCAGCAGTGTTAACCACTGTGTCACCGTGTCGCTGTGAGGCAGCAGCGTTAACCACTGTGCCACCGTGTCACTGTGAGGCAGCAGTGTTAACCACTGTGCCACCGTGTCACTGTGAGGCAGCAGCGTTAACCACTGTGTCACCGTGTCGCTGTGAGGCAGCAGTGATAACCACTGTGCCACCGTGTCGCTGTGAGGCAGCAGTGTTAACCACTGTGTCACCGTGTCACTGTGAGGCAGCAGTGCGAACCACTGTGTCACCGTGTCACTGTGAGGCAGCAGTGCTAACCACTGTGTCACCGTGTCACTGTGAGGCAGCAGTGTTAACCACTGTGTCACCGTGTCGCTGTGAGACAGCAGCGTTAACCACTGTGTCACCGTGTCACTGTGAGGCAGCAGTGCTAACCACTGTGTCACCGTGTCACTGTGAGGCAGCAGTGCTAACCACTGTGTCACCGTGTCACTGTGAGGCAGCAGCGTTAACCACTGTGTCACCGTGTCGCTGTGAGGCAGCAGTGATAACCACTGTGTCACCGTGTCACTGTGAGGCAGCAGCGTTAACCACTGTGTCACCGTGTCGCTGTGAGGCAGCAGCGTTAACCACTGTGTCACCGTGTCGCTGTGAGGCAGCAGCGTTAACCACTGTGTCACCGTGTCACTGTGAGGCAGCAGTGCTAACCACTGTGTCACCGTGTCGCTGTGAGGCAGCAGTGCTAACCACTGTGTCACCGTGTCGCTGTGAGGCAGCAGCGTTAACCACTGTGTCACCGTGTCGCTGTGAGGCAGCAGCGTTAACCACTGTGTCACCGTGTCGCTGTGAGGCAGCAGTGATAACCACTGTGTCACCGTGTCACTGTGAGGCAGCAGTGCTA
Organism: Mustelus asterias; assembly: GCF_964213995.1. NCBI lineage: Eukaryota > Metazoa > Chordata > Chondrichthyes > Carcharhiniformes > Triakidae > Mustelus > Mustelus asterias. The sequence goes on from NW_027590705.1 coordinate 109,880, forward strand.
ACCACTGTGTCACCGTGTCGCTGTGAGGCAGCAGTGATAACCACTGTGTCACCGTGTCGCTGTGAGGCAGCAGTGCTAACCACTGTGTCACCGTGTCACTGTGAGGCAGCAGTGATAACCACTGTGTCACCGTGTCACTGTGAGGCAGCAGCGTTAACCACTGTGCCACCGTGTCACTGTGAGGCAGCAGTGCGAACCACTGTGTCACCGTGTCACTGTGAGGCAGCAGTGTTAACCCACTGTGTCACCGTGTCGCTGTGAGGCAGCAGCGTTAACCACTGTGTCACCGTGTCACTGTGAGGCAGCAGCGTTAACCACTGTGTCACCGTGTCGCTGTGAGGCAGCAGCGTTAACCACTGTGTCACCGTGTCACTGTGAGGCAGCAGCGTTAACCACTGTGCCACCGTGTCGCTGTGAGGCAGCAGCGTTAACCACTGTGTCACCGTGTCACTGTGAGGCAGCAGCGTTAACCACTGTGTCACCGTGTCACTGTGAGGCAGCAGCGTTAACCACTGTGCCACCGTGTCGCTGTGAGGCAGCAGCGTTAACCACTGTGTCACCGTGTCACTGTGAGGCAGCAGCGTTAACCACTGTGTCACCGTGTCGCTGTGAGGCAGCAGCGTTAACCACTGTGTCACCGTGTCGCTGTGAGGCAGCAGCGCTAACCACTGTGTCACCGTGTCACTGTGAGGCAGCAGCGTTAACCACTGTGTCACCGTGTCGCTGTGAGGCAGCAGCGTTAACCACTGTGTCACCGTGTCGCTGTGAGGCAGCAGCGCTAACCACTGTGTCACCGTGTCGCTGTGAGGCAGCAGCGTTAACCACTGTGTCACCGTGTCGCTGTGAGGCAGCAGTGTTAACCACTGTGCCACCGTGTCACTGTGAGGCAGCAGCGTTAACCACTGTGTCACCGTGTCACTGTGAGGCAGCAGTGTTAACCACTGTGCCACCGTGTCGCTGTGAGGCAGCAGCGCTAACCACTGTGTCACCGTGTCACTGTGAGGCAGCAGCGTTAACCCACTGTGTCACCGTGTCACTGTGAGGCAGCAGTGCGAACCACTGTGTCACCGTGTCACTGTGAGGCAGCAGCGTTAACCACTGTGTCACCGTGTCACTGTGAGGCAGCAGCGCTAACCACTGTGTCACCGTGTCACTGTGAGGCAGCAGCGTTAACCCACTGTGTCACCGTGTCACTGTGAGGCAGCAGTGCGAACCACTGTGTCACCGTGTCACTGTGAGGCAGCAGCGTTAACCACTGTGTCACCGTGTCACTGTGAGGCAGCAGCGTTAACCACTGTGTCACCGTGTTGCTGTGAGGCAGCAGCGTTAACCACTGTGTCACCGTGTCACTGTGAGGCAGCAGCGTTAACCCACTGTGTCACCGTGTCGCTGTGAGGCAGCAGCGTTAACCACTGTGTCACCGTGTCGCTGTGAGGCAGCAGTGTTAACCACTGTGCCACCGTGTCGCTGTGAGGCAGCAGCGCTAACCACTGTGTCACCGTGTCACTGTGAGGCAGCAGCGTTAACCCACTGTGTCACCGTGTCACTGTGAGGCAGCAGCGTTAACCACTGTGTCACCGTGTCGCTGTGAGGCAGCAGTGTTAACCACTGTGCCACCGTGTCACTGTGAGACAGCAGTGTTAACCACTGTGTCACCGTGTCCCTGTGAGGCAGCAGTGTTAACCACTGTGTCACCGTGTCCCTGTGAGGCAGCAGCGCTAACCACTGTGTCACCGTGTCACTGTGAGGCAGCAGTGCTAACCACTGTGTCACCGTGTCACTGTGAGACAGCAGTGTTAACCACTGTGTCACCGTGTCCCTGTGAGGCAGCAGCGCTAACCACTGTGTCACCGTGTCACTGTGAGGCAGCAGCGTTAACCACTGTGTCACCGTGTCCCTGTGAGACAGCAGCGTTAACCACTGTGTCACCGTGTCGCTGTGAGACAGCAGTGCTAACCACTGTGTCACCGTGTCGCTGTGAGGCAGCAGCGTTAACCACTGTGTCACCGTGTCGCTGTGAGACAGCAGTGCTAACCACTGTGTCACCGTGTCCCTGTGAGACAGCAGCGTTAACCACTGTGTCACCGTGTCGCTGTGAGACAGCAGTGCTAACCACTGTGTCACCGTGTCACTGTGAGGCAGCAGTGATAACCACTGTGCCACCGTGTCGCTGTGAGGCAGCAGTGTTAACCACTGTGTCACCGTGTCACTGTGAGGCAGCAGTGCGAACCACTGTGTCACCGTGTCACTGTGAGGCAGCAGTGCTAACCACTGTGTCACCGTGTCACTGTGAGGCAGCAGTGCTAACCACTGTGTCACCGTGTCACTGTGAGGCAGCAGCGTTAACCACTGTGTCACCGTGTCGCTGTGAGGCAGCAGTGATAACCACTGTGTCACCGTGTCACTGTGAGGCAGCAGCGTTAACCACTGTGTCACCGTGTCGCTGTGAGGCAGCAGCGTTAACCACTGTGTCACCGTGTCGCTGTGAGGCAGCAGCGTTAACCACTGTGTCACCGTGTCACTGTGAGGCAGCAGTGCTAACCACTGTGTCACCGTGTCGCTGTGAGGCAGCAGTGCTAACCACTGTGTCACCGTGTCACTGTGAGGCAGCAGTGATAACCACTGTGTCACCGTGTCACTGTGAGGCAGCAGCGTTAACCACTGTGCCACCGTGTCACTGTGAGGCAGCAGTGCGAACCACTGTGTCACCGTGTCACTGTGAGGCAGCAGTGTTAACCCACTGTGTCACCGTGTCGCTGTGAGGCAGCAGCGTTAACCACTGTGCCACCGTGTCGCTGTGAGGCAGCAGCGTTAACCACTGTGTCACCGTGTCACTGTGAGGCAGCAGCGCTAACCACTGTGTCACCGTGTCGCTGTGAGGCAGCAGCGTTAACCACTGTGCCACCGTGTCGCTGTGAGGCAGCAGCGTTAACCACTGTGTCACCGTGTCGCTGTGAGGCAGCAGCGTTAACCACTGTGTCACCGTGTCGCTGTGAGGCAGCAGCGTTAACCACTGTGTCACCGTGTCACTGTGAGGTGGAAGTGCTAACCCACTGTGTCACCGTGTCGCTGTGAGGCAGCAGCGCGAACCACTGTGCCACCGTGTCACTGTGAGGCAGCAGTGTTAACCACTGTGCCACCGTGTCACTGTGAGGCAGCAGCGCTAACCACTGTGCCACCGTGTCACTGTGAGGCAGCAGCGTTAACCACTGTGCCACCGTGTCGCTGTGAGGCAGCAGCGCTAACCACTGTGTCACCGTGTCGCTGTGAGGCAGCAGTGCTAACCACTGTGTCACCGTGTCGCTGTGAGGCAGCAGCGTTAACCACTGTGTCACCGTGTCGCTGTGAGGCAGCAGCGCTAACCACTGTGTCACCGTGTCGCTGTGAGGCAGCAGCGTTAACCACTGTGTCACCGTGTCGCTGTGAGGCAGCAGTGTTAACCACTGTGTCACCGTGTCACTGTGAGGCAGCAGCGTTAACCACTGTGCCACCGTGTCGCTGTGAGGCAGCAGTGTTAACCACTGTGTCACCGTGTCACTGTGAGGCAGCAGCGTTAACCACTGTGTCACCGTGTCACTGTGAGACAGCAGTGTTAACCACTGTGTCACCGTGTCACTGTGAGGCAGCAGCGTTAACCACTGTGTCACCGTGTCACTGTGAGACAGCAGTGTTAACCACTGTGTCACCGTGTCCCTGTGAGGCAGCAGTGTTAACCACTGTGTCACCGTGTCCCTGTGAGGCAGCAGCGCTAACCACTGTGTCACCGTGTCACTGTGAGGCAGCAGTGCTAACCACTGTGTCACCGTGTCACTGTGAGACAGCAGTGTTAACCACTGTGTCACCGTGTCCCTGTGAGGCAGCAGCGCTAACCACTGTGTCACCGTGTCACTGTGAGGCAGCAGCGTTAACCACTGTGTCACCGTGTCCCTGTGAGACAGCAGCGTTAACCACTGTGTCACCGTGTCGCTGTGAGACAGCAGTGCTAACCACTGTGTCACCGTGTCGCTGTGAGACAGCAGCGTTAACCACTGTGTCACCGTGTCGCTGTGAGGCAGCAGCGTTAACCACTGTGTCACCGTGTCGCTGTGAGGCAGCAGTGATAACCACTGTGCCACCGTGTCGCTGTGAGGCAGCAGTGTTAACCACTGTGCCACCGTGTCGCTGTGAGGCAGCAGCGTTAACCCACTGTGTCACCGTGTCGCTGTGAGGCAGCAGTGCTAACCCACTGTGTCACCGTGTCGCTGTGAGGCAGCAGTGCTAACCACTGTGTCACCGTGTCACTGTGAGGCAGCAGCGTTAACCACTGTGTCACCGTGTCGCTGTGAGGCAGCAGCGTTAACCACTGTGTCACCGTGTCACTGTGAGGCAGCAGCGTTAACCACTGTGTCACCGTGTCACTGTGAGGCAGCAGTGTTAACCACTGTGTCACCGTGTCACTGTGAGGCAGCAGTGCGAACCACTGTGCCACCGTGTCACTGTGAGGCAGCAGTGCGAACCACTGTGTCACCGTGTCACTGTGAGGCAGCAGTGTTAACCACTGTGCCACCGTGTCACTGTGAGGCAGCAGTGCGAACCACTGTGTCACCGTGTCACTGTGAGGCAGCAGTGTTAACCACTGTGTCACCGTGTCACTGTGAGGCAGCAGCGTTAACCACTGTGCCACCGTGTCACTGTGAGGCAGCAGTGTTAACCACTGTGCCACCGTGTCACTGTGAGGCAGCAGCGTTAACCACTGTGTCACCGTGTCGCTGTGAGGTAGCAGTGTTAACCACTGTGTCACCGTGTCACTGTGAGGCAGCAGTGTTAACCACTGTGTCACCGTGTCGCTGTGAGGCAGCAGTGATAACCACTGTGTCACCGTGTCGCTGTGAGGTAGCAGTGCTAACAACTGTGTCACCGTGTCGCTGTGAGGCAGCAGCGTTAACCACTGTGTCACCGTGTCGCTGTGAGGCAGCAGCGTTAACCACTGTGTCACCGTGTCGCTGTGAGGCAGCAGTGATAACCACTGTGTCACCGTGTCGCTGTGAGGTAGCAGTGCTAACCACTGTGTCACCGTGTCACTGTGAGGCAGCAGTGTTAACCACTGTGTCACCGTGTCACTGTGAGGCAGCAGCGTTAACCACTGTGTCACCGTGTCGCTGTGAGGCAGCAGCGTTAACCACTGTGCCACCGTGTCACTGTGAGGCAGCAGTGCTAACCACTGTGCCACCGTGTCACTGTGAGGCAGCAGCGTTAACCACTGTGCCACCGTGTCGCTGTGAGGCAGCAGTGCGAACCACTGTGTCACCGTGTCACTGTGAGGCAGCAGCGTTAACCACTGTGTCACCGTGTCACTGTGAGGCAGCAGTGTTAACCACTGTGTCACCGTGTCACTGTGAGGCAGCAGCGTTAACCACTGTGTCACCGTGTCACTGTGAGGTAGCAGCGTTAACCACTGTGCCACCGTGTCGCTGTGAGGCAGCAGTGTTAACCACTGTGCCACCGTGTCACTGTGAGGCAGCAGCGTTAACCACTGTGTCACCGTGTCGCTGTGAGGCAGCAGCGTTAACCACTGTGTCACCGTGTCGCTGTGAGGCAGCAGTGTTAACCACTGTGCCACCGTGTCACTGTGAGGCAGCAGTGTTAACCACTGTGTCACCGTGTCACTGTGAGGCAGCAGTGCTAACCACTGTGTCACCGTGTCGCTGTGAGGCAGCAGTGTTAACCACTGTGTCACCGTGTCGCTGTGAGGCAGCAGTGATAACCACTGTGTCACCGTGTCACTGTGAGGCAGCAGCGTTAACCACTGTGCCACCGTGTCGCTGTGAGGCAGCAGCGTTAACCACTGTGCCACCGTGTCACTGTGAGGCAGCAGTGTTAACCACTGTGTCACCGTGTCACTGTGAGGCAGCAGCGTTAACCACTGTGCCACCGTGTCGCTGTGAGGCAGCAGCGTTAACCACTGTGTCACCGTGTCACTGTGAGGCAGCAGCGTTAACCACTGTGTCACCGTGTCGCTGTGAGGCAGCAGCGTTAACCACTGTGCCACCGTGTCGCTGTGAGGCAGCAGCGTTAACCACTGTGTCACCGTGTCACTGTGAGGCAGCAGCGTTAACCACTGTGTCACCGTGTCACTGTGAGGCAGCAGTGATAACCACTGTGTCACCGTGTCACTGTGAGGCAGCAGTGATAACCACTGTGTCACCGTGTCACTGTGAGGCAGCAGTGCTAACCACTGTGTCACCGTGTCGCTGTGAGGCAGCAGTGTTAACCACTGTGTCACCGTGTCGCTGTGAGGCAGCAGTGATAACCACTGTGTCACCGTGTCACTGTGAGGCAGCAGCGTTAACCACTGTGTCACCGTGTCACTGTGAGGCAGCAGCGTTAACCCACTGTGTCACCGTGTCGCTGTGAGGCAGCAGTGCTAACCACTGTGCCACCGTGTCGCTGTGAGGCAGCAGCGCGAACCACTGTGTCACCGTGTCGCTGTGAGACAGCAGCGTTAACCACTGTGTCACCGTGTCGCTGTGAGGCAGCAGTGCTAACCACTGTGCCACCGTGTCGCTGTGAGGCAGCAGTGTTAACCACTGTGTCACCGTGTCACTGTGAGGCAGCAGCGTTAACCACTGTGCCACCGTGTCGCTGTGAGGCAGCAGCGTTAACCACTGTGTCACCGTGTCGCTGTGAGGCAGCAGCGTTAACCACTGTGTCACCGTGTCACTGTGAGGCAGCAGCGTTAACCACTGTGTCACCGTGTCACTGTGAGGCAGCAGTGTTAACCACTGTGCCACCGTGTCACTGTGAGGCAGCAGTGCGAACCACTGTGTCACCGTGTCACTGTGAGGCAGCAGTGTTAACCACTGTGCCACCGTGTCACTGTGAGGCAGCAGTGCTAACCACTGTGTCACCGTGTCACTGTGAGGCAGCAGTGCGAACCACTGTGCCACCGTGTCACTGTGAGGCAGCAGTGTTAACCACTGTGTCACCGTGTCACTGTGAGGCAGCAGTGCGAACCACTGTGCCACCGTGTCACTGTGAGGCAGCAGTGCGAACCACTGTGTCACCGTGTCACTGTGAGGCAGCAGTGTTAACCACTGTGCCACCGTGTCACTGTGAGGCAGCAGTGCTAACCACTGTGCCACCGTGTCACTGTGAGGCAGCAGCGTTAACCACTGTGTCACCGTGTCGCTGTGAGGTAGCAGTGTTAACCACTGTGTCACCGTGTCACTGTGAGGCAGCAGTGCTAACCACTGTGTCACCGTGTCGCTGTGAGGCAGCAGTGATAACCACTGTGTCACCGTGTCGCTGTGAGGTAGCAGTGCTAACAACTGTGTCACCGTGTCGCTGTGAGGCAGCAGCGTTAACCACTGTGTCACCGTGTCGCTGTGAGGCAGCAGCGTTAACCACTGTGTCACCGTGTCGCTGTGAGGCAGCAGTGATAACCACTGTGTCACCGTGTCGCTGTGAGGTAGCAGTGCTAACCACTGTGTCACCGTGTCGCTGTGAGGCAGCAGCGTTAACCACTGTGCCACCGTGTCACTGTGAGGCAGCAGTGCTAACCACTGTGTCACCGTGTCACTGTGAGGCAGCAGCGTTAACCACTGTGTCACCGTGTCACTGTGAGGCAGCAGTGTTAACCACTGTGTCGCCGTGTCACTGTGAGGCAGCAGCGTTAACCACTGTGTCACCGTGTCACTGTGAGGTAGCAGCGTTAACCACTGTGCCACCGTGTCGCTGTGAGGCAGCAGTGTTAACCACTGTGCCACCGTGTCACTGTGAGGTAGCAGCGTTAACCACTGTGCCACCGTGTCGCTGTGAGGCAGCAGTGATAACCACTGTGCCACCGTGTCACTGTGAGGCAGCAGCGTTAACCACTGTGTCACCGTGTCGCTGTGAGGCAGCAGCGTTAACCACTGTGTCACCGTGTCGCTGTGAGGCAGCAGTGCTAACCACTGTGTCACCGTGTCACTGTGAGGCAGCAGTGATAACCACTGTGTCACCGTGTCACTGTGAGGCAGCAGTGATAACCACTGTGTCACCGTGTCGCTGTGAGGCAGCAGTGTTAACCACTGTGTCACCGTGTCGCTGTGAGGCAGCAGTGCTAACCACTGTGTCACCGTGTCGCTGTGAGGCAGCAGTGTTAACCACTGTGTCACCGTGTCGCTGTGAGGCAGCAGTGCTAACCACTGTGTCACCGTGTCACTGTGAGGCAGCAGCGTTAACCACTGTGCCACCGTGTCGCTGTGAGGCAGCAGCGTTAACCACTGTGTCACCGTGTCACTGTGAGGCAGCAGCGTTAACCACTGTGCCACCGTGTCGCTGTGAGGCAGCAGTGCTAACCACTGTGTCACCGTGTCGCTGTGAGGCAGCAGTGCTAACCACTGTGTCACCGTGTCACTGTGAGGCAGCAGTGATAACCACTGTGTCACCGTGTCGCTGTGAGGCAGCAGTGTTAACCACTGTGTCACCGTGTCGCTGTGAGGCAGCAGCGTTAACCACTGTGTCACCGTGTCGCTGTGAGGCAGCAGCGTTAACCACTGTGTCACCGTGTCGCTGTGAGGCAGCAGTGTTAACCACTGTGTCACTGTGTCACTGTGAGGCAGCAGCGCTAACCACTGTGTCACCGTGTCACTGTGAGGCAGCAGTGCTAACCACTGTGTCACCGTGTCACTGTGAGGCAGCAGTGTTAACCACTGTGCCACCGTGTCACTGTGAGGCAGCAGCGTTAACCACTGTGCCACCATGTCACTGTGAGGCAGCAGCGTTAACCACTGTGTCACCGTGTCACTGTGAGGCAGCAGCGTTAACCACTGTGTCACCGTGTTGCTGTGAGGCAGCAGTGTTAACCACTGTGCCACCGTGTCGCTGTGAGGCAGCAGCGTTAACCACTGTGCCACCGTGTCGCTGTGAGGCAGCAGTGCGAACCACTGTGCCACCGTGTCACTGTGAGGCAGCAGCGTTAACCACTGTGTCACCGTGTCGCTGTGAGGCAGCAGTGTTAACCACTGTGTCACCGTGTCGCTGTGAGGCAGCAGCGTTAACCACTGTGCCACCGTGTCACTGTGAGGCAGCAGCGTTAACCACTGTGCCACCGTGTCGCTGTGAGGAAGCAGTGCGAACCACTGTGCCACCGTGTCACTGTGAGGCAGCAGCGTTAACCACTGTGTCACCGTGTCACTGTGAGGCAGCAGTGATAACCACTGTGTCACCGTGTCGCTGTGAGGCAGCAGTGTTAACCACTGTGCCACCGTGTCGCTGTGAGGCAGCAGCGTTAACCACTGTGTCACCGTGTCGCTGTGAGGCAGCAGCGTTAACTACTGTGTCACCGTGTCGCTGTGAGGCAGCAGTGTTAACCACTGTGCCACCGTGTCGCTGTGAGGCAGCAGCGTTAACCACTGTGTCACCGTGTCACTGTGAGGCAGCAGTGTTAACCACTGTGCCACCGTGTCACTGTGAGGCAGCAGTGCTAACCACTGTGCCACCGTGTCACTGTGAGGCAGCAGTGTTAACCACTGTGTCACCGTGTCGCTGTGAGGCAGCAGCGTTAACCACTGTGCCATCGTGTCGCTGTGAGGCAGCAGTGCTAACCACTGTGTCACCGTGTCACTGTGAGGCAGCAGCGTTAACCACTGTGCCACCGTGTCGCTGTGAGGCAGCAGTGTTAACCACTGTGTCACCGTGTCACTGTGAGGCAGCAGCGTTAACCACTGTGTCACCGTGTCACTGTGAGGCAGCAGTGTTAACCACTGTGTCACCGTGTCGCTGTGAGGCAGCAGCGTTAACCACTGTGTCACCGTGTCGCTGTGAGGCAGCAGTGCTAACCACTGTGTCACCGTGTCACTGTGAGGCAGCAGTGCTAACCACTGTGTCACCGTGTCACTGTGAGGCAGCAGCGTTAACCACTGTGCCACCGTGTCACTGTGAGGCAGCAGCGTTAACCACTGTGTCACCGTGTCGCTGTGAGGCAGCAGCGTTATCCACTGTGTCACCGTGTCGCTGTGAGGCAGCAGCGTTAACCACTGTGCCACCGTGTCACTGTGAGGCAGCAGCGTTAACCACTGTGTCACCGTGTCGCTGTGAGGCAGCAGCGTTAACCACTGTGTCACCGTGTCGCTGTGAGGCAGCAGCGTTAACCACTGTGTCACCGTGTCGCTGTGAGGCAGCAGTGTTAACCACTGTGTCACCGTGTCGCTGTGAGGCAGCAGCGCTAACCACTGTGTCACCGTGTCGCTGTGAGGCAGCAGCGTTAACCACTGTGTCACCGTGTCGCTGTGAGGCAGCAGCGTTAACCACTGTGTCACCGTGTCACTGTGAGGCAGCAGCGTTAACCACTGTGTCACCGTGTCACTGTGAGGCAGCAGTGTTAACCACTGTGTCACCGTGTCGCTGTGAGGCAGCAGCGCTAACCACTGTGTCACCGTGTCACTGTGAGACAGCAGCGTTAACCACTGTGTCACCGTGTCACTGTGAGGCAGCAGCGTTAACCACTGTGTCACCGTGTCACTGTGAGGCAGCAGCGTTAACCACTGTGTCACCGTGTCGCTGTGAGGCAGCAGTGTTAACCACTGTGTCACCGTGTCACTGTGAGGCAGCAGCGTTAACCACTGTGTCACCGTGTCACTGTGAGGCAGCAGTGCTAACCACTGTGTCACCGTGTCACTGTGAGGCAGCAGTGCTAACCACTGTGTCACCGTGTCACTGTGAGGCAGCAGTGTTAACCACTGTGCCACCGTGTCGCTGTGAGGCAGCAGCGTTAACCACTGTGTCACCGTGTCACTGTGAGGCAGCAGTGCGAACCACTGTGTCACCGTGTCGCTGTGAGGCAGCAGCGTTAACCACTGTGTCACCGTGTCGCTGTGAGGCAGCAGCGTTAACCACTGTGTCACCGTGTCGCTGTGAGGCAGCAGCGCTAACCACTGTGTCACCGTGTCGCTGTGAGGCAGCAGTGTTAACCACTGTGTCACCGTGTCACTGTGAGGCAGCAGTGTTAACCACTGTGTCACCGTGTCACTGTGAGGCAGCAGTGTTAACCACTGTGTCACCGTGTCGCTGTGAGGCAGCAGCGTTAACCACTGTGTCACCGTGTCGCTGTGAGGCAGCAGTGTTAACCACTGTGCCACCGTGTCACTGTGAGGCAGCAGTGTTAACCCACTGTGTCACCGTGTCGCTGTGAGGCAGCAGTGTTAACCCACTGTGTCACCGTGTCGCTGTGAGGCAGCAGTGTTAACCCACTGTGCCACCGTGTCGCTGTGAGGCAGCAGTGTTAACCACTGTGCCACCGTGTCGCTGTGAGGCAGCAGCGTTAACCACTGTGCCACCGTGTCGCTGTGAGGCAGCAGCGTTAACCACTGTGCCACCGTGTCGCTGTGAGGCAGCAGCGTTAACCACTGTGCCACCGTGTCGCTGTGAGGCAGCAGTGTTAACCCACTGTGTCACCGTGTCACTGTGAGGCAGCAGCGCTAACCACTGTGTCACCGTGTCACTGTGAGGCAGCAGCGCTAACCACTGTGCCACCGTGTCGCTGTGAGGCAGCAGCGCTAACCACTGTGCCACCGTGTCGCTGTGAGGCAGCAGCGTTAACCACTGTGTCACCGTGTCGCTGTGAGGCAGCAGTGTTAACCACTGTGTCACCGTGTCACTGTGAGGCAGCAGTGTTAACCACTGTGCCACCGTGTAACTGTGAGGCAGCAGCGTTAACCACTGTGTCACCGTGTCACTGTGAGGCAGCAGTGTTAACCACTGTGTCACCGTGTCGCTGTGAGGCAGCAGCGTTAACCACTGTGTCACCGTGTCGCTGTGAGGCAGCAGCGTTAACCACTGTGCCACCGTGTCACTGTGAGGCAGCAGCGTTAACCACTGTGTCACCGTGTCGCTGTGAGGCAGCAGCGTTAACCACTGTGCCACCGTGTCACTGTGAGGCAGCAGCGCTAACCACTGTGTCACCGTGTCGCTGTGAGGCAGCAGCGTTAACCACTGTGTCACCGTGTCGCTGTGAGGCAGCAGTGTTAACCACTGTGCCACCGTGTCACTGTGAGGCAGCAGTGTTAACCCACTGTGTCACCGTGTCGCTGTGAGGCAGCAGTGTTAACCACTGTGCCACCGTGTCGCTGTGAGGCAGCAGCGTTAACCACTGTGCCACCGTGTCGCTGTGAGGCAGCAGTGTTAACCCACTGTGTCACCGTGTCACTGTGAGGCAGCAGCGCTAACCACTGTGTCACCGTGTCACTGTGAGGCAGCAGCGCTAACCACTGTGCCACCGTGTCGCTGTGAGGCAGCAGCGTTAACCACTGTGTCACCGTGTCGCTGTGAGGCAGCAGTGTTAACCACTGTGCCACCGTGTCACTGTGAGGCAGCAGCGCTAACCACTGTGTCACCGTGTCGCTGTGAGGCAGCAGCGTTAACCACTGTGTCACCGTGTCGCTGTGAGGCAGCAGCGTTAACCACTGTGTCACCGTGTCGCTGTGAGGCAGCAGCGTTAACCACTGTGCCACCGTGTCACTGTGAGGCAGCAGCGCTAACCACTGAGTCACCGTGTCACTGTGAGGCAGCAGCGTTAACCACTGTGTCGCTGTGAGGCAGCAGCGTTAACCACTGTGTCACCGTGTCGCTGTGAGGCAGCAGTGTTAACCACTGTGTCACCGTGTCACTGTGAGGCAGCAGCGCTAACCACTGTGTCACCGTGTCGCTGTGAGGCAGCAGCGTTAACCACTGTGTCACCGTGTCGCTGTGAGGCAGCAGCGTTAACCACTGTGTCACCGTGTCGCTGTGAGGCAGCAGCGTTAACCACTGTGTCACCGTGTCACTGTGAGGCAGCAGTGTTAACCACTGTGTCACCGTGTCACTGTGAGGCAGCAGCGTTAACCACTGTGTCACCGTGTCGCTGTGAGGCAGCAGCGCTAACCACTGTGTCACCGTGTCGCTGTGAGGCAGCAGCGCTAACCACTGTGTCACCGTGTCACTGTGAGGCAGCAGCGTTAACCACTGTGTCACCGTGTCACTGTGAGGCAGCAGCGCTAACCACTGTGTCACCGTGTCGCTGTGAGGCAGCAGTGTTAACAACTGTGTCACCGTGTCACTGTGAGGCAGCAGCGTTAACCACTGTGTCACCGTGTCACTGTGAGGCAGCAGTGCTAACCACTGTGTCACCGTGTCACTGTGAGGCAGCAGTGCTAACCACTGTGTCACCGTGTCACTGTGAGGCAGCAGTGTTAACCACTGTGCCACCGTGTCGCTGTGAGGCAGCAGCGTTAACCACTGTGTCACCGTGTCACTGTGAGGCAGCAGTGCGAACCACTGTGTCACCGTGTCGCTGTGAGGCAGCAGCGTTAACCACTGTGTCACCGTGTCGCTGTGAGGCAGCAGCGTTAACCACTGTGTCACCGTGTCGCTGTGAGGCAGCAGTGCTAACCACTGTGTCACCGTGTCACTGTGAGGCAGCAGCGTTAACCACTGTGCCACCGTGTCACTGTGAGGCAGCAGCGTTAACCACTGTGCCACCGTGTCACTGTGAGGCAGCAGCGTTAACCACTGTGTCACCGTGTCGCTGTGAGGCAGCAGTGTTAACCACTGTGTCACCGTGTCACTGTGAGGCAGCAGTGTTAACCACTGTGTCACCGTGTCACTGTGAGGCAGCAGCGTTAACCACTGTGCCACCGTGTCACTGTGAGGCAGCAGCGTTAACCACTGTGTCACCGTGTCGCTGTGAGGCAGCAGCGTTAACCACTGTGCCACCGTGTCACTGTGAGGCAGCAGCGCTAACCACTGAGTCACCGTGTCACTGTGAGGCAGCAGCGCTAACCACTGTGTCGCTGTGAGGCAGCAGCGTTAACCACTGTGTCACCGTGTCGCTGTGAGGCAGCAGCGTTAACCACTGTGTCACCGTGTCGCTGTGAGGCAGCAGCGTTAACCACTGTGCCACCGTGTCACTGTGAGGCAGCAGTGTTAACCACTGTGCCACCGTGTCACTGTGAGGCAGCAGTGTTAACCACTGTGTCACCGTGTCACTGTGAGGCAGCAGCGCTAACCACTGTGTCACCGTGTCGCTGTGAGGCAGCAGCGTTAACCACTGTGTCACCGTGTCGCTGTGAGGCAGCAGTGCTAACCACTGTGTCACCGTGTCGCTGTGAGGCAGCAGCGTTAACCACTGTGTCACCGTGTCACTGTGAGGCAGCAGCGTTAACCACTGTGTCACCGTGTCACTGTGAGGCAGCAGCGTTAACCACTGTGTCACCGTGTCACTGTGAGGCAGCAGCGTTAACCACTGTGTCACCGTGTCACTGTGAGGCAGCAGCGTTAACCACTGTGTCACCGTGTTGCTGTGAGGCAGCAGTGCTAACCACTGTGTCACCGTGTCGCTGTGAGGCAGCAGTGTTAACCCACTGTGTCACCGTGTCGCTGTGAGGCAGCAGCGTTAACCACTGTGTCACCGTGTCACTGTGAGGCAGCAGTGTTAACCACTGTGTCACCGTGTCGCTGTGAGGCAGCAGTGCTAACCACTGTGTCACCGTGTCGCTGTGAGGCAGCAGTGCTAACCACTGTGTCACCGTGTCACTGTGAGGCAGCAGTGCTAACCACTGTGTCACCGTGTCACTGTGAGGCAGCAGTGCTAACCACTGTGTCACCGTGTCACTGTGAGGCAGCAGTGCTAACCACTGTGTCACCGTGTCGCTGTGAGGCAGCAGTGCTAACCCACTGTGCCACCGTGTCGCTGTGAGGCAGCAGTGTTAACCACTGTGTCACCGTGTCGCTGTGAGGCAGCAGCGCTAACCACTGTGTCACCGTGTCGCTGTGAGGCAGCAGTGCTAACCCACTGTGCCACCGTGTCGCTGTGAGGCAGCAGCGTTAACCACTGTGTCACCGTGTCACTGAGGCAGCAGTGCTAACCCACTGTGTCACCGTGTCGCTGTGAGGCAGCAGTGCTAACCACTGTGTCACCGTGTCACTGTGAGGCAGCAGTGTTAACCACTGTGTCACCGTGTCACTGTGAGGCAGCAGTGTTAACCCACTGTGTCACCGTGTCACTGTGAGGCAGCAGTGTTAACCCACTGTGTCACCGTGTCACTGTGAGGCAGCAGTGTTAACCACTGTGTCACCGTGTTGCTGTGAGGCAGCAGTGCGAACCACTGTGTCACCGTGTCACTGTGAGGCAGCAGTGTTAACCACTGTGTCACCGTGTCACTGTGAGGCAGCAGCGTTAACCACTGTGTCACCGTGTCGCTGTGAGGCAGCAGCGTTAACCACTGTGTCACCGTGTCACTGTGAGGCAGCAGTGATAACCACTGTGTCACCGTGTCACTGTGAGGCAGCAGCGTTAACCACTGTGTCACCGTGTCGCTGTGAGGCAGCAGCGTTAACCACTGTGTCACCGTGTCACTGTGAGGCAGCAGTGATAACCACTGTGTCACCGTGTCACTGTGAGACAGCAGCGTTAACCACTGTGTCACCGTGTCGCTGTGAGGCAGCAGCGTTAACCACTGTGCCACCGTGTCGCTGTGAGGCAGCAGTGATAACCACTGTGTCACCGTGTCACTGTGAGGCAGCAGTGTTAACCACTGTGTCACCGTGTCACTGTGAGGCAGCAGTGATAACCACTGTGTCACCGTGTCACTGTGAGACAGCAGCGTTAACCACTGTGTCACCGTGTCGCTGTGAGGCAGCAGCGTTAACCACTGTGCCACCGTGTCGCTGTGAGGCAGCAGTGATAACCACTGTGTCACCGTGTCACTGTGAGGCAGCAGTGATAACCACTGTGTCACCGTGTCGCTGTGAGGCAGCAGTGCTAACCACTGTGTCACCGTGTCGCTGTGAGGCAGCAGCGTTAACCACTGTGTCACCGTGTCACTGTGAGGCAGCAGTGCTAACCACTGTGTCACCGTGTCGCTGTGAGGCAGCAGCGTTAACCACTGTGCCACCATGTCACTGTGAGGCAGCAGCGTTAACCACTGTGCCACCATGTCACTGTGAGGCAGCAGTGCTAACCACTGTGTCACCGTGTCACTGTGAGGCAGCAGTGCTAACCACTGTGTCACCGTGTCGCTGTGAGGCAGCAGCGTTAACCACTGTGCCACCATGTCACTGTGAGGCAGCAGCGTTAACCACTGTGCCACCGTGTCGCTGTGAGGCAGCAGCGTTAACCACTGTGCCACCGTGTCGCTGTGAGGCAGCAGCGTTAACCACTGTGTCACTGTGTCACTGTGAGGCAGCAGCGTTAACCACTGTGTCACCGTGTCGCTGTGAGGCAGCAGCGTTAACCACTGTGTCACCGTGTCGCTGTGAGGCAGCAGCGTTAACCACTGTGTCACCGTGTCGCTGTGAGGCAGCAGCGTTAACCACTGTGCCACCGTGTCGCTGTGAGGCAGCAGCGTTAACCACTGTGCCACCGTGTCACTGTGAGGCAGCAGTGTTAACCACTGTGTCACCGTGTCACTGTGAGGCAGCAGCGTTAACCACTGTGCCACCGTGTCACTGTGAGGCAGCAGCGTTAACCACTGTGTCACCGTGTCACTGTGAGGCAGCAGCACTAACCACTGTGTCACCGTGTCGCTGTGAGGTAGCAGCACTAACCACTGTGTCACCGTGTCGCTGTGAGGCAGCAGCGCTAACCACTGTGTCACCGTGTCGCTGTGAGGCAGCAGTGTTAACCACTGTGCCACCGTGTCACTGTGAGGCAGCAGCGTTACCCACTGTGCCACCGTGTCGCTGTGAGGCAGCAGCGTTAACCACTGTGTCACCGTGTCACTGTGAGGCAGCAGTGTTAACCACTGTGTCACCGTGTCGCTGTGAGGCAGCAGCGTTAACCACTGTGTCACCGTGTCACTGTGAGGCAGCAGTGTTAACCACTGTGTCACCGTGTCACTGTGAGGCAGCAGTGTTAACCACTGTGTCACCGTGTCGCTGTGAGGCAGCAGTGTTAACCACTGTGTCACCGTGTCGCTGTGAGGCAGCAGCGTTAACCACTGTGCCACCGTGTCACTGTGAGGCAGCAGTGTTAACCACTGTGCCACCGTGTCACTGTGAGGCAGCAGCGTTAACCACTGTGTCACCGTGTCACTGTGAGGCAGCAGCGTTAACCACTGTGCCACCGTGTCACTGTGAGGCAGCAGCGTTAACCACTGTGTCACCGTGTCACTGTGAGGCAGCAGCGCTAACCACTGTGTCACCGTGTCACTGTGAGGCAGCAGTGCTAACCACTGTGCCACCGTGTCGCTGTGAGGCAGCAGCGTTAACCACTGTGTCACCGTGTCACTGTGAGGCAGCAGTGCTAACCACTGTGCCACCGTGTCACTGTGAGGCAGCAGTGCTAACCACTGTGTCACCGTGTCGCTGTGAGGCAGCAGTGCGAACCACTGTGTCACCGTGTCGCTGTGAGGCAGCAGTGCTAACCACTGTGTCACCGTGTCGCTGTGAGGCAGCAGCGTTAACCACTGTGCCACCGTGTCACTGTGAGGCAGCAGTGCGAACCACTGTGTCACCGTGTCGCTGTGAGGCAGCAGCGTTAACCACTGTGCCACCGTGTCACTGTGAGGCAGCAGCGTTAACCACTGTGCCACCGTGTCACTGTGAGGCAGCAGCGTTAACCACTGTGTCACCGTGTCACTGTGAGGCAGCAGCGTTAACCACTGTGTCACCGTGTCGCTGTGAGGCAGCAGCGTTAACCACTGTGCCACCGTGTCACTGTGAGGCAGCAGCGTTAACCACTGTGCCACCGTGTCGCTGTGAGGCAGCAGCGTTAACCACTGTGTCACCGTGTCGCTGTGAGGCAGCAGGGTTAACCACTGTGCCACCGTGTCGCTGTGAGGCAGCAGCGTTAACCACTGTGCCACCGTGTCACTGTGAGGCAGCAGCGTTAACCACTGTGCCACCGTGTCGCTGTGAGGCAGCAGTGTTAACCACTGTGTCACCGTGTCACTGTGAGGCAGCAGCGTTAACCACTGTGTCACCGTGTCACTGTGAGGCAGCAGTGCTAACCACTGTGTCACCGTGTCACTGTGAGGCAGCAGCGTTAACCACTGTGTCACCGTGTCGCTGTGAGACAGCAGTGTTAACCACTGTGTCACCGTGTCGCTGTGAGGCAGCAGTGCTAACCACTGTGTCACCGTGTCGCTGTGAGGCAGCAGCGTTAACCACTGTGCCACCGTGTCGCTGTGAGGCAGCAGCGTTAACCACTGTGTCACCGTGTCACTGTGAGGCAGCAGCGTTAACCACTGTGTCACCGTGTCGCTGTGAGGCAGCAGTGTTAACCACTGTGTCACCGTGTCGCTGTGAGACAGCAGCGTTAACCACTGTGTCACCGTGTCACTGTGAGGCAGCAGTGCTAACCACTGTGTCACCGTGTCGCTGTGAGGCAGCAGCGTTAACCACTGTGCCACCGTGTCACTGTGAGGCAGCAGCGTTAACCACTGTGTCACCGTGTCGCTGTGAGGCAGCAGTGTTAACCACTGTGTCACCGTGTCGCTGTGAGGCAGCAGCGTTAACCACTGTGCCACCGTGTCACTGTGAGGCAGCAGCGCTAACCACTGTGCCATCGTGTCGCTGTGAGGCAGCAGTGATAACCACTGTGTCACTGTGTCACTGTGAGGCAGCAGTGTTAACCACTGTGTCACCGTGTCACTGTGAGGCAGCAGCGCTAACCACTGTGTCACCGTGTCGCTGTGAGGCAGCAGTGATAACCACTGTGCCACCGTGTCACTGTGAGGCAGCAGTGATAACCACTGTGCCACCGTGTCGCTGTGAGGCAGCAGCGTTAACCACTGTGTCACCGTGTCACTGTGAGGCAGCAGTGTTAACCCACTGTGTCACCGTGTCACTGTGAGGCAGCAGCGTTAACCACTGTGTCACCGTGTCGCTGTGAGGCAGCAGCGCGAACCACTGTGCCACCGTGTCACTGTGAGGCAGCAGTGATAACCACTGTGCCACCGTGTCGCTGTGAGGCAGCAGTGCGAACCACTGTGTCATAAGACCATAAGACCATAAGACATAGGAGCGGAAGTAAGGCCATTCGGCCCATCGAAACCACTCCACCATTCAATCATGGTTGATTTCAACTCCATTTACCCGCTCTCTCCCCATAGCCCTTAATTCCTCGAGAAATCAAGAATTTATCAATTTCTGTCTTGAAGACGCTCAACGTCTCGGCCTCCACAGCCCTCTGTGGCAATGAATTCCACAGACCCACCACTCTCTGGCTGAAGAAATTTCTCCTCATCTCTGTTCTAAAGTGACTCCCTTTTATTCTAAGGCTGTGCCCCCGCGTCCTAGTCTCCCCTGTTAATGGAAACAACTTCCCTACGTCCATCCTATCTAAGCCGTTCATTATCTTGTAAGTTTCTATCAGATCTCCCCTCAACCTCCTAAACTCCAATGAATATAATCCCACGATCCTCAGACGTTCATCGTATGTCAGGCCTACCATTCCTGGGATCATCCGTGTGAATCTCCGCTGGACCCGCTCCAGTGCCAGTATGTCCTTCCTGAGGTGTGGGGCCCAAAATTGCTCACAGTACTCCAAATGGGGCCTAACCAGTGCTTTATAAAGCCTCAGAAGTACATCCCTGCTTTTGTATTCCAAGCCTCTTGAGATAAATGACAACATTACATTTGCTTTCTTAATTACGGACTCAACCTGCAAGTTTACCTTTAGAGAATCCTGGACTAGGACTCCCAAGTCCCTTTGCACTTTAGCATTATGAATTTTGTCACCGTTTAGAAAATAGTCCATGCCTCTATTCTTTTTTCCAAAGTGTACAACCTCGCACTTGCCCACGTTGAATTTCATCAGCCACTTCTTGGACCACTCTCCTAAACTGTCTAAATCTTTCTGCAGCCTCCCCACCTCCTCAATACTACCTGCCCCTCCACCTATCTTTGTATCATCGGCAAACTTGGCCAGAATGCTCCCAGTCCCGTCATCTAGATCGTTAATATATAAAGAGAACAGCTGTGGCCCCAACACTGAACCCTGCGGGACACCACTTGTCACCGGTTGCCATTCTGAGAAAGAACCTTTTATCCCAACTCTCTGCCTTCTGTCTGACAGCCAATCGTCAATCCATGTTAGTACCTTGCCTCGAATACCATGGGCCCTTATTTTACTCAGCAGTCTCCCGTGAGGCACCTTGTCAAAGGCCTTTTGGAAGTCAAGATAGATAACATCCATTGGCTCTCCTTGGTCTAACCTATTTGTTATCTCTTCAAAGAACTCTAACAGGTTTGTCAGGCACGACCTCCCCTTACTAAATCCATGCTGACTTGTCTTAATCCGACCCTGCACTTCCAAGAATTTAGAAATCTCATCCTTAACGATGGATTCTAGAATTTTGCCAACAACTGAGGTTAGGCTAATTGGCCTATAATTTTCCATCTTTTTTCTTGTTCCCTTCTTGAACAGTGGGGTTACAACAGCGATTTTCCAATCCTCTGGGACTTTCCCTGACTCCAGTGACTTTTGAAAGATCATAACTAACGCCTCCACTATTTCTTCAGCTATCTCCTTGTCACCGTGTCACTGTGAGGCAGCAGTGATAACCACTGTGTCACCGTGTCACTGTGAGGCAGCAGTGTTAACCACTGTGTCACCGTGTCACTGTGAGGCAGCAGTGATAACCACTGTGCCACCGTGTCACTGTGAGGCAGCAGTGATAACCACTGTGTCACCGTGTCGCTGTGAGGCAGCAGTGATAACCACTGTGCCACCGTGTCACTGTGAGGCAGCAGTGATAACCACTGTGTCACCGTGTCACTGTGAGACAGCAGTGATAACCACTGTGCCACCGTGTCACTGTGAGGCAGCAGTGATAACCACTGTGCCACCGTGTCACTGTGAGGCAGCAGTGTTAACCACTGTGCCACCGTGTCACTGTGAGGCAGCAGCGTTAACCACTGTGCCACCGTGTCGCTGTGAGGCAGCAGTGTTAACCACTGTGTCACCGTGTCGCTGTGAGGCAGCAGTGATAACCACTGTGCCACCGTGTCGCTGTGAGGCAGCAGTGATAACCACTGTGCCACCGTGTCGCTGTGAGGCAGCAGTGCTAACCACTGTGCCACCGTGTCGCTGTGAGGCAGCAGTGCTAACCACTGTGCCACCGTGTCACTGTGAGGCAGCAGTGATAACCACTGTGCCACCGTGTCACTGTGAGGTAGCAGCGTTAACCACTGTGTCACCGTGTCACTGTGAGGCAGCAGTGTTAACCCACTGTGTCACCGTGTCACTGTGAGGCAGCAGCGTTAACCACTGTGTCACCGTGTCGCTGTGAGGCAGCAGTGTTAACCACTGTGTCACCGTGTCACTGTGAGGCAGCAGTGTTAACCACTGTGTCACCGTGTCGCTGTGAGGCAGCAGTGTTAACCACTGTGTCACCGTGTCACTGTGAGGCAGCAGCGTTAACCACTGTGTCACCGTGTCGCTGTGAGGCAGCAGTGTTAACCACTGTGTCACCGTGTCACTGTGAGGCAGCAGCGTTAACCACTGTGTCACCGTGTCGCTGTGAGGCAGCAGTGTTAACCCACTGTGTCACCGTGTCGCTGTGAGGCAGCAGTGTTAACCCACTGTGTCACCGTGTCACTGTGAGGCAGCAGTGCTAACCACTGTGCCACCGTGTCACTGTGAGGCAGCAGTGATAACCACTGTGCCACCGTGTCACTGTGAGGTAGCAGCGTTAACCACTGTGTCACCGTGTCACTGTGAGGCAGCAGTGTTAACCCACTGTGTCACCGTGTCACTGTGAGGCAGCAGCGTTAACCACTGTGTCACCGTGTCGCTGTGAGGCAGCAGTGTTAACCCACTGTGTCACCGTGTCGCTGTGAGGCAGCAGTGTTAACCCACTGTGTCACCGTGTCACTGTGAGGCAGCAGTGCTAACCACTGTGCCACCGTGTCACTGTGAGGCAGCAGTGATAACCACTGTGCCACCGTGTCACTGTGAGGTAGCAGCGTTAACCACTGTGTCACCGTGTCACTGTGAGGCAGCAGTGTTAACCACTGTGTCACCGTGTCACTGTGAGGCAGCAGTGCTAACCACTGTGTCACCGTGTCACTGTGAGGCAGCAGTGATAACCACTGTGTCACCGTGTCGCTGTGAGGCAGCAGTGCGAACCACTGTGCCACCGTGTCGCTGTGAGGCAGCAGCGTTAACCACTGTGCCACCGTGTCGCTGTGAGGCAGCAGTGCTAACCACTGTGCCACCGTGTCGCTGTGAGGCAGCAGCGTTAACCACTGTGTCACCGTGTCACTGTGAGGCAGCAGTGATAACCACTGTGCCACCGTGTCACTGTGAGGCAGCAGCGTTAACCACTGTACCACCGTGTCGCTGTGAGGCAGCAGCGTTAACCACTGTGTCACCGTGTCGCTGTGAGGCAGCAGTGCTAACCACTGTGTCACCGTGTCACTGTGAGGCAGCAGTGATAACCACTGTGTCACCGTGTCGCTGTGAGGCAGCAGCGTTAACCACTGTGTCACCGTGTCACTGTGAGGCAGCAGTGATAACCACTGTGTCACCGTGTCACTGTGAGGCAGCAGCGTTAACCACTGTGTCACCGTGTCACTGTGAGGCAGCAGTGATAACCACTGTGTCACCGTGTCGCTGTGAGGCAGCAGCGTTAACCACTGTGTCACCGTGTCACTGTGAGGCAGCAGTGCGAACCACTGTGTCACCGTGTCACTGTGAGGCAGCAGCGTTAACCACTGTGCCACCGTGTCGCTGTGAGGCAGCAGCGTTAACCACTGTGTCACCGTGTCGCTGTGAGGCAGCAGTGTTAACCCACTGTGCCACCGTGTCACTGTGAGGCAGCAGTGTTAACCACTGTGCCACCGTGTCGCTGTGAGGCAGCAGCGTTAACCACTGTGTCACCGTGTCGCTGTGAGGCAGCAGTGCTAACCACTGTGTCACCGTGTCACTGTGAGGCAGCAGCGTTAACCACTGTGTCACCGTGTCGCTGTGAGGCAGCAGCGTTAACCACTGTGTCACCGTGTCGCTGTGAGGCAGCAGTGATAACCACTGTGCCACCGTGTCGCTGTGAGGCAGCAGTGTTAACCACTGTGTCACCGTGTCGCTGTGAGGCAGCAGTGCTAACCACTGTGTCACCGTGTCACTGTGAGGCAGCAGTGTTAACCACTGTGTCACCGTGTCACTGTGAGGCAGCAGTGCTAACCACTGTGCCACCGTGTCGCTGTGAGGCAGCAGTGATAACCACTGTGTCACCGTGTCACTGTGAGACAGCAGCGATAACCACTGTGTCACCGTGTCACTGTGAGGCAGCAGCGTTAACCACTGTGTCACCGTGTCACTGTGAGACAGCAGCGATAACCACTGTGTCACCGTGTCGCTGTGAGGCAGCAGCGTTAACCACTGTGCCACCGTGTCACTGTGAGACAGCAGCGATAACCACTGTGTCACCGTGTCACTGTGAGGCAGCAGCGTTAACCACTGTGCCACCGTGTCACTGTGAGACAGCAGCGTTAACCACTGTGCCACCGTGTCACTGTGAGGCAGCAGCGTTAACCACTGTGCCACCGTGTCACTGTGAGGCAGCAGCGTTAACCACTGTGCCACCGTGTCGCTGTGAGGCAGCAGCGTTAACCACTGTGTCACCGTGTCACTGTGAGGCAGCAGTGTTAACCACTGTGCCACCGTGTCGCTGTGAGGCAGCAGCGTTAACCCACTGTGTCACCGTGTCACTGTGAGGCAGCAGTGATAACCACTGTGTCACCGTGTCGCTGTGAGGCAGCAGCGTTAACCCACTGTGTCACCGTGTCACTGTGAGGCAGCAGTGATAACCACTGTGTCACCGTGTCGCTGTGAGGCAGCAGCGTTAACCACTGTGTCACCGTGTCACTGTGAGGCAGCAGCGTTAACCACTGTGTCACCGTGTCACTGTGAGGCAGTAGCGTTAACCACTGTGTCACCGTGTCACTGTGAGGCAGCAGCGTTAACCACTGTGCCACCGTGTCACTGTGAGGCAGCAGCGTTAACCACTGTGTCACCGTGTCACTGTGAGGCAGCAGTGCTAACCACTGTGTCACCGTGTCACTGTGAGGCAGCAGCGTTAACCACTGTGCCACCGTGTCGCTGTGAGGCAGCAGCGTTAACCACTGTGTCACCGTGTCGCTGTGAGGCAGCAGCGTTAACCACTGTGTCACCGTGTCGCTGTGAGGCAGCAGCGTTAACCACTGTGTCACCGTGTCACTGTGAGGCAGCAGTGCTAACCACTGTGTCACCGTGTCACTGTGAGGCAGCAGCGTTAACCACTGTGTCACCGTGTCACTGTGAGGCAGCAGCGTTAACCACTGTGCCACCGTGTCGCTGTGAGGCAGCAGCGCTAACCACTGTGCCACCGTGTCACTGTGAGGCAGCAGTGTTAACCACTGTGTCACCGTGTCGCTGTGAGGCAGCAGCGTTAACCACTGTGTCACCGTGTCACTGTGAGGCAGCAGCGCTAACCACTGTGTCACCGTGTCGCTGTGAGGCAGCAGCGTTAACCCACTGTGTCACCGTGTCACTGTGAGGCAGCAGCGTTAACCACTGTGTCACCGTGTCACTGTGAGGCAGCAGCGTTAACCACTGTGTCACCGTGTCACTGTGAGGCAGCAGTGTTAACCACTGTGTCACCGTGTCGCTGTGAGACAGCAGCGTTAACCACTGTGTCACCGTGTCACTGTGAGGCAGCAGTGATAACCACTGTGTCACCGTGTCACTGTGAGGCAGCAGTGTTAACCACTGTGTCACCGTGTCGCTGTGAGGCAGCAGTGTTAACCACTGTGTCACCGTGTCGCTGTGAGACAGCAGCGTTAACCACTGTGTCACCGTGTCGCTGTGAGGCAGCAGTGTTAACCACTGTGTCACCGTGTCACTGTGAGGCAGCAGTGATAACCACTGTGTCACCGTGTCACTGTGAGGCAGCAGTGTTAACCACTGTGTCACCGTGTCACTGTGAGGCAGCAGTGCGAAACATGGTGCCACCGTGCTGGCCAAAGACAAAGAGAGACAGAGTGAGGCAAACAGAGTGAGACAGCGAAAGACAGGGAGAAAGAGACAGAAAGGCAGACAGATGGGGGTGTGGAGGGAGAGAGGGATGGGGTTGCGGGGGGAGTGGGACGGGGGCAGGGGGAGAGAGGGACGGGATCAGGGGGAGAGAGGGACGGGATCAGGGGGGAGAGAGGGACGGGAGCATGGGGCAGAGAGGGACGGGGGTGCGGGGGGGGGAGAAGGTCGGGGGGGCGGGGAACGGGGGCGGCAGAACAGAAGGACGGGTTGCTCGGGGACAGGGGCATGCGGAGGGACGGGGGTGCGGGGGGGAGAGAGGATTGAGGGGAGACAGGGATGGGGGAGGCAAGAGGGTTGGGGGGCAGCGGGACAGAGGGATGGGGGGGGAGAGAGGGCCTGGAGCGGTGGGGAGAGAGGGATGGGGGTCAGAAGGACAGAGGGCGCGGGGATGCGGTCCGGGGGGAGAGAGGGACGGGGAGAGAGGGCAGGGGAGTGCGGGGTGAAAGAGGGATGGGGGCGTGCGGACGGACAGAGGGACAATGGACAGAGGGACGGGGGGAGAGAGGGATGGGGGCAGGGGGAGAGAGGGGCAGGGAGTGTGGGGAGAGGGGGATGGGGCGTGGGGGGAGGGGGAAGGGGGGTGTGGGGAAAGGGATGGCAGGGGAGAGAGGGGGGTGTGGGGAAAGGGGTGGGGGGCGGGGAGAGGGGTGGGGGGGCGGGGAGAGGGGTGGGGGGGGCGGGGAGAGGGGTGGGGGGGGGCGGGGAGAGGGGTGGGGGGGCGGGGAGAGGGTGGGGGGGGCGGGGAGAGGGGTGGGGGAGAGGGGTGGGGGAGAGGGGAGAGGGGTGGGGGAGAGGGGTGGGGGAGAGGGGAGAGGGGTGGGGGAGAGGGGAGAGGGGGGCGGGGAGAGGGGAGAGGGGGGCGGGGAGAGGGGTGGGGGGGCGGGGAGAGGGGTGGGGGGCGGGGAGAGGGGTGGGGGGGCGGGGAGAGGGGTGGGGGGGCGGGGAGAGGGGTGGGGGGGCGGGGAGAGGGGTGGGGGGGGGCGGGAGAGGGGTGGGGGGGGCGGGGGAGAGGGGTTGGGGGGGCGGGGAGAGGGGTTGGGGGGGCGGGGAGAGGGGTGGGGTGGCGGGGAGAGGGGTGGGGTGGCGGGGAGAGGGGTGGGGGGGGGGAGAGGGGTGGGGGGGCGGGGAGAGGGGTGGGGGGGCGGGGGGAGAGGGGTGGGGGGGGCGGCGGGAGGGGTGGGGGTGTCGGGGAGAGGGGTGGGGGGGTCGGGGAGAGGGTTGGGGGGGGTCGGGGGAGGGGTGGGGGGGGTCGGGGAGAGGGGTGGTGGGGGTCGGGGAGAGGGGTGGTGGGGTCGGGGAGAGGGGTGGTGGGGCGGGGAGAGGGGTGGTGGGGCGGGGAGAGGGGTGGGGGGAGAAGTGGGGGGGCGGGGAGAGGGGTGGGGGGGGCGGGGAGAGGGGTGGGGGGGGCGGGGAGAGGGGTGGGGGGGGCGGGGAGAGGGGTGGGGAGGGCGGGGAGAGGGGTGGGGGGGGCGGGAGAGGGGTGGGGGGGCGGGGAGAGGGGTGGGGGGGCGGGGAGAGGGGTGGGGGGGCGGGAGAGGGGTGGGCGGGGGCGGGGAGAGGGGTGGGGGGGCGGGGAGAGGGGTGGAGGGGCGGGGAGAGGGGTGGCGGGTCGGGGAGAGGGGTGTGGGTCGGGGAGAGGGGTGCGGGGGCGGGGAGAGGGGTGCGGGGGCGGGGAGAGGGGTGGGGGGGCGGGGAGAGGGGTGGGGTCGGGGAGAGGGGTGGGGGCGGGGTGATGGGTGGGGGGGGCGGGGAGAGGTTTTGGGGGGGGCGGGGAGAGGGGTGGGGGGGGCGGGGAGAGGGGTGGGGGGGCGGGGAGAGGGGTGGGGGGGCGGCGGGGAGAGGGGTGGGGGGGCGGGGAGAGGGGTGGTGTGGGCGGGGAGAGGGGTGGGGGGGTCGGGGAGAGGGGTGGGGGTGTCGGGGAGAGGGGAAGGGGGGTCGGGGGAGAGGGTGGGGGGGTCGGGGAGAGGGGTGGGGGGGTCGGGGAGAGGGGTGGGGGGGGTCGGGGGAGGGGTGGGGGGGTCGGGGAGAGGGGTGGTGGGGGTCGGGGAGAGGGGTGGTGGGGGTCGGGGAGAGGGGTGATGGGGCGGGGAGAGGGGAGATGTGGGCGGGGAGAGAGGTGGGGGGGCGAGGAGAGGGGTGGGGGGCGAGGAGAGGGGTGGGGGGGCGAAGAGAAGGGTGGGGGGCGGGGAGAGGGGTGGGGGGCGGGGAGAGGGGTGGGGGGGCGGGGAGAGGGGTGGGGGGGCGGGGAGAGGGGTGGGGGGGCGGGGAGAGGGGTGGGGGGGCAGGGAGAGGGGTGGGGGGGCGGGGAGAGGGGTGGGGGGGCGGGGAGAGGGGTGGGGGGGGAGAAGTGTGGGGGGGGGGGAGAAGTGGGGGGGCGGGGAGAGGGGTGGGGGGGGCGGGGAGAGGTGTGGGGGGGCGGGGAGAGGGGTGGGGGGGGGCGGGGAGAGGGGTGGGGGGGCGGGGAGAGGGGTGGAGGGTCGGGGAGAGGGGTGGCGGGTCGGGGAGAGGGGTGGGGGGCGGGGAGAGGGGTGCGGGGGCGGGGAGAGGGGTGCGGGGGCCGGGAGAGGGGTGCGGGGGCCGGGAGAGGGGTGGGGGGGCGGGGAGAGGGTTGGGGGGCGGGGCGAGGTGTGGGGGGCGGGGAGAGGTGTGGGGGGGGCGGGGAGAGGTTTGGGGGGGGCGGGGAGACGGGTGGGGGGGCGGGGAGACGGGTGGGGGGGCGGGGAGAGGGGTGGGGGGCGGGGAGAGGGGTGGGGGGGCGGGGAGAGGGTGGGGGGGCGGGGAGAGGGGTGGGGGGGCGGGGAGAGGGGTGGGGGGGCGGGGAGAGGGGTGGGGGGGCGGGGAGAGGGGTGGGGGGGCGGGGAGAGGGGTGGGGGGGCGGGGAGAGGGGTGGGGGGGAGAAGTAGGGGGGGGGGAGAAGTGGGGGGCGGGGAGAGGGGTGGGGGGGGCGGGGAGAGGGGTGGGGGGGCGGGGAGAGGGGTGGGGGGGGCGGGGAGAGGGGTGGGGGGGGCGGGGAGAGGGGTGGGGGGCGGGGAGAGGGGTGGAGGGTCGGGGAGAGGGGTGGCGGGTCGGGGAGAGGGGTGGGGGGCGGGGAGAGGGGTGCGGGGGCGGGGAGAGGGGTGCGGGGGCCGGGAGAGGGGTGGGGGGGCGGGGAGAGGGTTGGGGGGCGGGGCGAGGTGTGGGGGGCGGGGAGAGGTGTGGGGGGGGCGGGGAGAGGTTTGGGGGG
This sequence comes from Mustelus asterias, assembly GCF_964213995.1. NCBI lineage: Eukaryota > Metazoa > Chordata > Chondrichthyes > Carcharhiniformes > Triakidae > Mustelus > Mustelus asterias. The sequence goes on from NW_027590705.1 coordinate 138,118, forward strand.
GGCGGGGAGACGGGTGGGGGGGCGGGGAGACGGGTGGGGGGGCGGGGAGAGGGTGGGGGGGCGGGGAGAGGGGTGGGGGGGCGGGGAGAGGGGTGGGGGGGCGGGGAGAGGGGTGGGGGGGCGAGGAAGGGGTGGGGGGGCGGGGAAGGGGTGGGGGGGCGGGAAGAGGGTTGGGGAGGCGGGGAGAGGGGTGGGGGGAGCGGGGAGAGGGGTTGGGGGGGCGGGCAGAGGGGTGGGGGGGCGGGGAGAGGGGTGGGGGGGCGGGGAGAGGGGTGGGTGGGGCGGGGAGAGGGGTGGTGGGGCGGGGAGAGGGGTGGGGGGGCGGGGAGAGGGGTGGGGGGGCGGGGAGAGGGGTGGGGGGGCGGGGAGAGGGGTGGGGGGCGGAGAGGGTGGGGGGCGGGGAGAGGGGTGGGGGGGCGGGGAGAGGGGTGGGGGGCGGGGAGAGGGGTGGGGGGCGGGGAGAGGGGTGGGGGGCGGGGAGAGGGGTGGGGGGGCGGGGAGAGGGGTGGTGGGGCGGGGAGAGGGGTGGGGGCGGGGAGAGGGGTGGGGGGCGCGAGAGGGTGGGGGGGAGGGGGGCGGGGAGAGGGATGGGGGCGGGGAGAGGGGTGGGGGGCGGGGAGATGGGGTGGGGGGGGCGGGGAGAGGGGTGGGGGGCGGGGAGAGGGGTGGGGGGGCGGGAGAGGGGGTGGGGGGCGGGGAGAGGGGTGGGGGGGCGGGGAGAGGGGGGGGGGGGGGGCGGGGAGAGGGGTGGGGGGGCGGGGAGAGGGGTGGGGGGGCGGGGAGAGGGGAGAGGGGAGAGGGGGGCGGGGAGAGGGGTGGGGGACGGGGAGATGGGTGGGCGGGCGGGGAGAGGGTGGGGGGGCGGGGAGATGGGTGGGGGGGCGGGGAGAGGGGTGGGGGGGCGGGGAGAGAGGTGGGGGGGGCGAGGAGAGGGGTGGGGGGGCGGGGATAGGGGTGGGGGGGCGGGGATAGGGGTGGGGGGGCGGGGAGAGGGGTCGGGTGGCGGGGAGGGTCGGGTGGCGGGGAGAGGGGTGGGGGGGCGGGGAGAGGGGTGGGGGGGCGGGGAGAGAGGTGGGGGGCGGGGAGAGGGGTGGGGGGCGGGGAGAGGGAGAGGTGGGCGGGGAGAGGGGTGGGGGGGAGAGGGGTGGGGGGGGAGAGGGGTGGGGGGGCGGGGAGAGGGGTGGGGGGCGGGGAGAGGGGTGGGGGGCGGGGAGAGGGGTGGGGGGGCGGAGGGGTGGGGGCGGGGAGAGGGGTGGGGGGGCGGGAGAGGGGTGGGGGGGCGGGGAGAGGGGGGAGGGGGGGGCGGGGAGAGGGGTGGGAGGGCGGGGGAGAGGGGTGGGGGGGCGGGGAGAGGGGTGGGGGGGCGGGGAGAGGGGTGGGGGGGCGGGGAGAGGGGTGGGGGGCGGGGGAGGGGTGGGGGGGGGGGATTGGGGTGGGGGGCGGGGATAGGGGTGGGGGCGGGGATAGGGGTGGGGGGGCGGGGATAGGGGTGGGGGGGCGTGGATAGGGGTGGGGGGGCGGGGATAGGGGTGGGGGGGCGGGGATAGGGGTGGGGGGCGGGGATAGGGGGGGGGGGGGCGGGGATAGGGGTGGGGGGGCGGGGATAGGGGTGGGGGGGCGGGGGATAGGGGTGGGGGGGCGGGGATAGGGGTTGGGGGGCGAGGATAGTGGTGGGGGGCGGGGAGAGGGGTGGGGGGCGGGGAGAGGGGTGGGGGGGCGGGGAGAGGGGTGGGGGGTCGGGGAGAGGGGTGGGGGCGCGGGAGAAGGGTCGGGGGGTCGGGGAGAAGGGTCGGGGGGTCGGAGAGAAGGGTCGGGGGGTCGGGGAGAGGGGAGAGGGGGCTGGGAGAGTGGTGAGGGGGCGGGGAGAGGGGAGAGGGGGCGGGGAGAGGGAGAGGGGGCGGGGAGAGGGGAGAGGGGGCGGGAGAGGGGAGAGGGGGCGGCGGGGAGAGGGGTGGGGGGGCGGGGAGAGGGGTGGGGGGGCGGGGAGAGGGGTGGGGGGGCGGGGAGAGGGGAGGGGGGGCGGGGAGAGGGGTGGGGGGCGGGAGAGGGGTGGGGGGCGGGGAGAGGGGTGGGGGGGCGGGAGAGGGGTGGGGGGGCGGGGAGAGGGGTGGGGGGGCGGGGAGAGGGGTGGGGGGAGCGGGGAGAGGGGTTGGGGGGGCGGGCAGAGGGGTGGGGGGGCGGGGAGAGGGGTGGGTGGGGCGGGGAGCGGGTGGGGGGGGCGGGGAGCGGGTGGGGGGCGGGGAGCGGGTGGGGGGCGAGGAGAGGGGTGCGGGGGGCGGGGAGAGGGGTGGGGGGGCGGGGGAGAGTGTGGGGGGGCGGGGAGATGGGTGGGGGGGCGGGGAGAGGGGTCGGCGTGTCGGGGAGAGGGGTGGGGGGCGGGGAGAGGGGTGGGGGGCGGGGAGAGGGGTGGGGGGCGGGGAGAGGGGTGGGGGGCGGGGAGAGGGGTGGGGGGCGGGGAGAGGGGTGGGGGGGCGGGGAGAGGGGTGGGGGGGGCGGGGGAGAGGGGTGGGGGGACGGGGAGAGGGGTGGGGGGGCGGGGAGAGGGGTGGGGGGGCGGGAAGAGGGTGGGGGCGGGGAGAGGGGTGGGGGGGCGGGGAGAGGGGTGGGGGGGCGGGGAGAGGGGTGGGGGGCGGGGAGAGGGGTGGGGGGCGGGGAGAGGGGTGGGGGGCGGGGAGAGAGGTGGTGGGGCGGGGAGAGGGTGGTGGGGCGGGGAGAGGGGTGGGGGGGCGGGGAGAGGGGAGAGGGGGGCGGGGAGAGGGGTGGGGGGCGGGGAGATGGGTGGGGGGGCGGGGAGAGGGGTGGGGGGGCGGGGAGAGGGGTGGGGGGCGGGGAGAGGGGTGGGGGGGCGGGGAGAGGGGTGGTGGGGCGGGGAGAGGGGTGGGGGGCGGGGAGAGGGGTGGGGGGGCGGGGAGAGGGGTGGGGGGGCGGGGAGAGGGGTGGGGGGCGGGGAGAGGGGTGGGGGGCGGGGAGAGGGGTGGGAGGGCGGGGAGAGGGGAGAGGGGAGAGGGGGCGGGGGAGAGGGGTGGGGGACGGGGAGATGGGTGGGGGGGCGGGAGATGGGTGGGGGGGCGGGGAGAGGGGTGGGGGGCGGGGAGAGGGGTGGGGGGCGGGGAGAGGGGTGGGGGGGCGGGGAGAGGGGTGGGAGGGCGGGGAGAGGGGTGGGGGGGCGGGGAGAGGGGTGGGGGGGCGGGGAGAGAGGTGGGGGCGCGGGGAGAGGGGTGGGGGCGGGGAGAGGGGTGGGGGGCGGGGAGAGGGAGAGGTGGGCGGGGAGAGGGGTGGGGGGGAGAGGGGTGGGGGGGGAGAGGGGTGGGGGGGCGGGGAGAGGGGTGGGGGGGCGGGAGAGGGGTGGGGGGGCGGGGAGAGGGGTGATGGGGCGGGGAGAGGGGTGGGGGGGCGGGGAGAGGGGTGGGGGGGCGGGGAGAGGGGTGGGAGGGCGGGGAAGGGGTGGGAGGGCGGGGAGAGGGGGTGGGGGGGCGGGGAGAGGGGTGGGGGGGCGGGGTGAGGGGTGGGGGGGCGGGGAGAGGGGTGGGGGGGCGGGGATGGGGTGGGGGGGCGGGGATAGGGGTGGGGGGCGGGGATAGGGGGTGGGGGGCGGGGATAGGGGTGGGGGGGCGGGGAATGGGGTGGGGGGGCGAGGATAGGGTGGGGGGCGGGGATAGGGGTGGGGGGGCGGGGATAGGGGTGGGGGGCGGGGATAGGGGTGGGGGGGCGGGGATCGGGGTGGGGGGGGCGGGGAGAGGGGTGGGGGCGGGGAGAGGGGTGGGGGGCGGGGAGAGGGGTGGGGGGTCGGGGAGAGGGGTGGGGCGTGGGGAGAGGGGTGGGGGGGCGGGGAGAGGGGTGGGGGGTCGGGGAGAGGGGTGGGGGCGCGGGGAGAAGGGTCGGGGGGTCGGAGAGGGGGGTCGGGGAGAGGGAGAGGGGGCGGGGAGAGTGGTGAGGGGGCGGGGAGAGGGGAGAGGGGGCGGGGAGAGGGGGCGGGGAGAGGGGAGAGGGGGCGGGGAGAGGGAGAGGGGGCGGGGAGAGGGAGAGGGGGCGGCGGGGAGAGGGGTGATGGGGCGGGGAGAGGGGTGGGGGGGCGGGGAGAGGGGTGGGGGGCGGGGAGAGGGGTGGGAGGGCGGGGAGAGGGGTGGGAGGGCGGGGAGAGGGGTGGGGGGGCGGGGAGAGGGGTGGGGGGGCGGGGAGAGGGGTGGGGGGCGGGAGAGGGGTGGGGGGCGGGGGAGAGGGGTGGGGGGCGGGGAGAGGGTGGGGGGACGGGGAGAGGGTTGGGGGGGCGGGGAGAGGGGTGGGGGGGCGGGAGAGGGGTGGGGGGCGGGGAGAGGGGTGGGGGGGCGGGGAGAGGGGGTGGGGGGGCGGGGAGAGGGGTGGGGGGGCGGGGAGAGGGGTGGGGGGGCGGGGAGAGGTGAGCGGGGAGAGGGGTGGGGGGGGCGGGGGGAGGGGTGGGGGGGAGAGGGGTGGGGGGCGGGGAGAGGGGTGGGGGGGCGGGGAGAGGGGTGGGGGGGCGGGGAGAGGGGTGGGGGGGCGGGGAGAGGGGTGGGGGGGTGGGGAGAGGGGGTGGGGGGGCGGGGGATAGGGGTGGGGGGGCGGGGATACGGGTGGGGGACAGGGATAGGGGTGGGGGGCGGGGATAGGGGTGGGGGGGCGGGGATAGGGGTGGGGGGCGGGGATAGTGTGGGGGGCGGGGAGAGGGGTGGGGGGCGGGGGAGAGGGTGGGGGGGCGGGGAGAGGGGTGGGGGGGCGGGGAGAGGGGTGGGGGGGCGGGGAGAGGGGTGGGGGAGCGGGGAGAGGGGTGGGGGGGCGGGGAGAAGGGTCGGGGGGTCGGAGAGAAGGGTCGGGGGGGCGGGGAGAGTGGAGAGGGGGCGGGGAGAGGGGAGAGGGGGCGGGAGAGGGGGGAGAGGGGGGCGGAGAGGGGGGCGGGGGAGAGGGTCGGCGGGGAGAGGGGGCGGTGGGGAGAGGGTGGGGGGGCGGGGAGAGGGGGGGGCGGGGAGAGGGGGGGCGGGGAGGGGGGGGCGGGGAGGGGGGGGCAGGGAGAGGGGTGGGGGGGCGGGGAGAGGGGTGGGGTGGCGGGGAGAGGGGTGGGGGGAGGGGAGAGGGGGCGGGGAGAGGGGTGGGGGGCGGCGGGGAGAGTGAAGAGGGGGCGGAGAGAGGGGTGGGGGGTGGGGAGAGGGGTGGGGGGGCGGGGAGAGGGGTGGGGGGGCGGGACGAGGGGTGGGGGGGCGGGGAGAGGGGTGCGGGGGCGGGGAGAGGGCTGGGGGGGCAGGGAGAGGGTTGGGGGGGCGGGGAGAGGGGTGGGGGGGCGGGGGGAGAGAGGGGCGGGGCGGGGGGAGAGAGGGGCGGGGCGGGGGGAGAGAGGGGCGGGGCGGGGGAGAGACGGGCAGGGCCGGGGGAGTGAGGGGCGGCGTGGGGGGAGAGAGGTGCGGGGCGGGGCTGGGGGGAGAGAGGTCTGGGGCGGGGCTGGGGGAGAGCAGGGCGGCGTGGGGGGAGAGAGGTGCGAGGCGGGGGGAGAGAGAGGGGCCGGGCGGGGCAGGGGGAGAGCGGGGCGGGGGGCAGGGGGGAGAGAGGGACTCGGGGGCAGGGGGTGAGAGAGGGACTCGGGGGCAGGGGGGAGAGAGGGACTCGGGGGCGGGGGGGAGAGAGGGACAGGGGGCTGGGGGGAGAGGGACAGGGGGCAGGGCGGAGAGAGGGACGGGGGGGGGAGAGGGGGACGGGGGCGGGGGGGGAGAGGGGGACGGGGGCGGGGGGGAGAGAGGGACGGGGGCGGGGGGGAGAGGGGGACGGGGGCGGGGGGGAGAGGGGCGGGGGAAAGTGGGGCGGGGAGAGAGGGGCGGGGCAGAGAGGGGCGGGGGGGTGAGAGGGGCGGGGAGAGAGGGGCGGGGGCGAGAGAGGGGCGGGGGCGAGAGGGGCGGGGGGGTAGTGAGGGGCGGGGTGGGGGAGAGAGGGGCGGGGGAGAGAGGGGCGGGGAGAGAGGGGCGGGGGAGAGAGGGGGCGGGGGAGAGAGGGGCGGGGGCAGGAGGGGAGAGCGGTGGGGGGCAGGGGGGAGAGAGCGGTGGGGGGGCAAGGGGGAGAGAGGGACGGGGGCAGTGGGGAGAGAGGGACGGGGGGCAGGGGGGAGAGAGGGACGGGGGGCAGGGGGGAGAGAGGGACGGGGCGGCAGGGGGAGAGAGGGACGGGGGGCAGGGGGGGAGAGAGGGACGGGGCGGCAGGGGGAGAGAGGGACGGGGCGGCAGGGGGAGACAGCGGTGGGGGGCAGGGGGGGAGAGATGGACTCGGGGGCAGGGGGAGAGAGGGACGGGGGGCAGGGCGGGAGAGAGGGACGGGGGGCGGGGGGAGAGAGGGACGGGGGGCAGGGCGGAGAGAGGGACGGGGGGCGGGGGAGAGAGGGACGGGGGGCAGGGCGGGAGAGAGGGACGGGGGGCAGGGGGAGAGAGGGACGGGGGGCAGGGGGGAGAGAGGGACGGGGGGCAGGGGGGAGAGAGGGACGGGGGGCGGGGGGAGAGAGGGACGGGGGGCAGGGGGGAGAGAGGGTCAGGGGGCAGGGTGGAGAGACGGGGGGCGGGGGGGGAGAGGGGGACGGGGGGGGGCGAGAGGGACGGGGGCGGCGGGGGAGAGAGGACGGGGGGCAGGGGGAGAGAGGGACAGGGGTGGGGGGAGAGAGGGGTGGGGGTTGAGAGGGATGGGGAGAGGAGGATGGGGGAGAGAGGGACGGGGGGAGAGAGGGACGGGGGAGAGAGGGACGGGGGAGAGAGGGACGGGGCGGGAGGGAGAGAGTGACGGGGGGAGAGAGGGATGGGGGAGAGAGGGACGGGGGGAGAGGGACGGGGTTGGGGGGAGAGAGGGGTGGGGGAGAGAGGGATGGGGGAGAGAGGGGTGGGGGAGAGAGGGATGGGGAGAGAGGGGTGGGGGGAGAGAGGGGACGGGGGGAGAGAGGGACGGGGGGAGAGAGGGATGGGGGGAGAGAGGGAGGGGGGAGGTGGGGGGGAGTGGAAGTCGAGGTGTCGGGTGGTTACCTGGCCATGTGGAGTAGCGCTGAATGAGGTCTCCATCCAGAGTCTCCGCCTGGCTGAGTGTCTCCTCCCGACAAGAGCCCACGTAATCGAAAGCCTCAGGGAGGAAGAGCAGTTTTGCCCCTCGATCGGCTCCCGCCCTCACCAAGTGCTGGCACTCTGCAAAATTCCTCTCCTTATCTTCTGTACAATTCAACTGGCAAACTCCGATTAAAGTCCTCCTCACAGTCGCCATGTCTCGCAACCTGCCCGAGTGAGAGACAGAGTGAGCCCGGTCTCCCTCAACTCCTCACCCACAAATCCTTCATTCTCTCACCTGTCACCCTCTCCCATACCCCCCTCAATCCCTACACTCACTCCTCCTCACCCCCCCTCCCTACCTCTATCCCACCCTCAAACCCTCACCAATCTATTCGTCTCACAGGGGGTTAGATTTTCTGACCTCCCACATGATAAATGGCTTGTGTTTCCTGTTCATCTGTGTGACTGTGTGTGTGTGTGTGTGTGTGTGCATGTGTCTGCGTATGTATCTGTCTGCATGTATCTGTGTTGCGTGTGTGTCTGCACGTGTGTGTGTGTCTGCATGTATCTGTGTGTGTGTCTTGCGTGTGTGTGCCTGCATCCATGTGTCTGCGTGTGTGTTTTGGAATGTGCGAGGTTGAGATTTCCCCCTCTCTCCTGCTCCCCATTCCCCTTCACCCCACACCCTGTGTATCGGTCTGAACCCTCTCTCCTGCTCCCCATTCCCCTTCACCCCACACCCTGTGTATCGGTCTGAACCCTCTCTCCTGCTCCCCATTCCCCTTCACCCCACACCCTGTGTATCGGTCTGAACCCTCTCTCCTGCTCCCCAGTGCCCTTCACCCCACACCCTGTGTATCGGTCTGAACCCTCTCTCCTGCTCCCCAGTGCCCTTCACCCCACACCCTTACCTGTCAGTGACTGTCATCAAGCATCAAGTTATTGGTGCCCTGGCCCAAGAGTTATAGGTCAGCATGCAACAGATTGAAAATGGGGTTGAGTCACAAATCCCCTTTCCACAAGGGAAAATAAAAGACCCATTATTTTTATCAATAAAAATCTTCCACCCCTTCAACATTAAATTATAAACAAAACGTTATTAGTCACAGAGTCATGGTCATACACCGCAGAGGAGGCCCTTCAGCCCATCGAGTCTGCACTGACAATAAATGCCACTAGAGGTGCACTAATCCCATTTTCCTGCACTTGTTCCATATCTTTGAATACTATGATATTTCAAGTGCTCATCCAAATATTTTTCAAAGGTTGTAAGGTTTCCAGCCTCCACTGCCTTCCCAGGTAGCGCACTCCAGATTCCCACCATCCTCTGAGTGAAAGAATCTTTCCTCAAAATCCCTCAATCTCCTGCCCCTTACCCTGAAGCTATGCCCCTCGTGACTGACCCCTCAACCAAGGGGGACAGTTGTTCCCTACTCACCCTGTCCATGCCCCTCATCATTTTATACACCTCAATCATGCCCCCCCGCCCCCACCCCCCCCCCCCAGCCTTCTCTGCTCTAAACAAAACAATCCAAGCCTTTCTACTCTTTCGTTATAGCTCCAATGCTCCATCCCAGGCAACGTCCTGGTGAAGTTCCTCTGCACCCTCTCTTGTGCTATCACATCCTTCCTATGGTGAGGTGACCAGAACTGCACACAGTACTCCAGCTGTGGCCAAACCAACACTCTGTACACCTCCAACAGTACTTCCTTGCACTTATATTTTATACTGCAACTGATGAAAGCAAGTGTCCTATTTGGGGCTGGTAAAAGTAGGGAATATCCTAAGATATTCTATAAGTATATATCAAAGGGAAGAGGATAACCAAGGAAGGAGTAGGGCCCATTAGGGACCAAGTGGGCAATCTGTGAGTGGAATCAGAGGAATTGGTAGAGTGTTGAATGAATACTTCACATTGGGTCTTCAACTAAGTGAATGAAGACAAAGGTATGGAGCTCAGAGAGAGACTGTGAGGTTCTTCAGCACACTGATATAGGGAAGGACAAGGTATTGGAGGTGTTGGCACCCTGAAAAGTGGATAAATCTCCAGATCCAGATGAATTTTGTCCCAGGCTGCTGTGGGAGACAAGGGGAGGAGATTGCAGAGGCTCTGACCCAAATTTTCAATTTCTCTCTGGCCACAGGGGAGATGCCAGAGGACTGGAGAACAGCTAATGTGGTTCTGCTATTTAAGAAGCGTTGGAGAGATAAACCCGGGAACTGCAGACCAGTGAGGCCCACGTCAGTGGTAGTGAAACTATTGGAGAAAGTTCTGAAAGAGGGAATCTATCTCCATGTGCAGAGGTAAGGCTTGATCAGGGAGAGTCAGCATGGCTTTGACAGAGGGAAATCATGCCTAACTAATTGGATTGAATTTTTTGAGGAGGTGACCAGGTGTGTAGATGAGGGTGGCGCAGTTGATGTAGTTTAAATGGATTTCAGCGAAGTCTTTGACAAGGTCCCACATGGGAGACATGTAAAGGAGATAAATAAATTCATATGGGATACAGGGTAATTTGATAAACCGGATTCAAAATTGGTTCAGTTGTAGGAGACAGAGGATGATGACAGAGGGCTGTCTGAGTTACTGTAAGAAGTTTGACAACACCAGGTTAAAGTCCAATAGGTTTATTTGGTAGCAAATGCCACTAGCTTTGTTAGTGTTGTTAGACTTGCTACCAAATAGACCTGTTGGGCTTTAACCTGGTGTTGTTAGACTTCTTACTGTGTTTACCCCAGTCCAACGCCGGCATCTCCACATCTTAGTTACTGGAAGCCAGTGTTCAGTGCCGTACCAATGTCAGTCCCCTATTATTCGTCATTTATATAAATGACATTGATGACTGTGGGGGGGCAGGATTAACAAGTTTGCAGATGACACAAAGTTTGGATGGGTGATTAACAGTGAGGCAGAGTATCTTGGGCTACAGGAAGATATAGACGGAATGGTCAAATGGGCAGATAAGTGGCAGATAGAATTTAACCCTGAACAGTGTGAGGTCCTCAGTGAATGGCAGGACGCACCCACGGGGCGGGGCTCCGGTATCAGGAGGGGGTGGGGCACTGGGCGGGGATCCGGTATCAGGAGGGGGCAGGGCATCAGGCGGGGCTCCGGTATCAGGAGGGGACGGGGCACTGGGCGGGGCTCCGGTACCAGGAGGAGGCGGGGCACTGGTCGGGGCTCCGGTATCAGGAGGGGGCGGGGCTCCGGTACCAGGAGGGGGCGGAGAACTGGGTGGGGCTCCGGTACCAGGAGGGGGCGGAGAACTGGGCGAGGCCCCAGTACCAGGAGGAGGCGGGGCACTGGGCGGGGCTCCGGTATCAGGAGGGGGTGGGGCACTGGGCAGGGCTCTGGTATCAGGAGGAGGCGGGGCACTGGGCTGGGCTCCGGTATCAGGAAGGGGTGGAGAACTGGGCGGGGCTTTGGTAACAGGAGGGGGCGGGGCACTGGGCAGGGCTCCGGTATCAGGAGGGGGCGGAGAACTGGGTGGGGCTTCGGTAACAAGAGGAGGTGGGGCTCTGGGCGGGGCTCTGGTATCAGGAGGGGGCGGCGCTCTCGTATCAGGAGGGGGCGGGGCTCTGGGCGGGGCTCCGGTAACAGGTGGAGGTGGGACTCTGGGCGGGGCTCTGGTATCAGGAGGGGGCGGGGCTCTGGGCGGGGCTCTCGTATCAGGAGGGGGCGGGGCTCTGTGCGGGGCTCCGGTATCAGGAGGGGGTGGGGCTCTGGGCGGGGCTCCGGTATCAGGAGGGGCAGGGCTCTGGGCGGGGCTCCAGTATCAGGAGGGGGCGGGGCTCTGGGTGGGACAGTGGGCGGGGCTCCGGTATCAGGAGGTGGCAGGTCTCTGGGCGGGGCTCCAGTATCAGGAGGGGGCGGGGCACTGGGCGGGGCTCCAGTTTCAGGAGGGGGCGGTGCTCTGGGTGGGACACTGGGCAGAGCTCCGGTATCAGGAGGGGGTGGCGCACTGGGCGGGGCTCCGGTATCAGGAGGGGGTGGGGCACTGGGCGGGGCTCCAGTATCAGGAGGGGGTGGGGCACTGGGCGGGGCTCCAGTTTCAGGAGGGGGCGGTGCTCTGGGTGGGGCACTGGGCAGGGCTCCGGTATCAGGAGGGGGTGGGGCACTGGGCGGGGCTCCAGTATCAGGAGGGGGTGGGGCACTGGGCGGGGCTCCGGTATGAGGAGGGGGCGGGGCTCTGGGCGGGGCTCCGGTTTCAGGAGGGGGCGGGGCACTGGTATCAGGAGGGGGCGGGGCACTGGGCGGATGTTTTGAATATGCAGATATGAGGTGATCAGGCGGCCGCTTTGATTGGCTGCCGCTGAGGATTAATTAGCATACGGTAGGCCCCGCCTCCAGTTTGCGTGGCGGTTGATAGGAAACGTCATGACGTATTCGCTCTGACAACGGAGCCAGGCGAAAGGGAAACGGTTTTAAAGACATAAATAAATCAGCTGGACGGGGGCATGACTCAAATTAATAAAGAAACATAAAATACCGCGCTGCTGCCCCGGAGCCTCCTGTGAGAAACAAGCGCAGCATCCAACCCCTGTGGGTGCCGCCCGGAAACCCCGCGCACCCGGGGTCCTCACACATGGGGCTGTCCAACCAGCGCGCCTGTCCCCGGGCCGGGGGACAAAACAACTAATCACATCAAAACCCGCAAAGCAAAGCGCGGTGTCAGCCGCCCAGCGCTTCAAACACATCCCCCCGAGGCCGAACTAAAGTAATAAACAGAAAGGGGGCAGAGGCGGTCCAGCTGCCCATTGAGCCGCCTGCAGCGCGCCTGATTCCCATGCGGGTGAATTGTGCGGCGGGACAATGGCAGGTTAATATTGCAGGGGGAAGCAGGCCCGGGCATCGCGGCGGTGTGTTTGGGGTAGGGGGGGGGGAGGTGGACCCCGGTGCCGGTTGTTAGACAGGACCCCGCAGGCGCTGTGCTCGGACACCTGTGCTCGGGTATAAAAGCGGGCGGGGGGGGCGGGGCCGGGCGCAGTGGCCGCGGGATGGAGAGTGCGGCCGCAGTGGGAGTGGGCTGCGTGCCGGCGGCGCGGGGAAACCAGGCCCAGGCCTCCCCTCTCACCCCCGAACAAGTGCTGGCCGGCTTCAACAAACTGCGGCAGGAGCAGCGCAGTCTGGCCGGGAAAGGGGCCGAGCTGGAGCAGGAGGTGGCGGAGCACGGGTAATGGGGGTTTGATGTCCCCGTGCAGGGTGTAATTTAAATAAGGAATCTTAGGAGGGAGAGTTTTGGCAGGTGATTTGTCTGTTGCTGCGCCCGGGGGAAATGCAAGGATATAAATTTGACTGAACAATTTCTACTGCAGGTGAAGAGTGCTGGCTTCTCATCATCAAATCTGGCGGGGATGTTGCTATGGAGGAAGCACCTCTGGCTTCCACATCCCCCCCCCCCCCCCCCCTGGGTAATTGAAAGGAGGCTGACCGTCTCCAACACACTCTTCCTTTGGGTCTGACAGAAAGGTCAGGGCTGCTGTAGATGTTGTCCCACCCTGTCCTGTTTTTATCAATGACTGGTTCTGCACAGCGAAAGGTTGCCAGTTTCAGATCTGGTGGCACAGCGGTCAGCACCGCTTCTTCACGGCACCAGTGCCTGTGTGGAGTCTGCACGTTCTCCCCGTGCCTGTGTGGGTTTCCTCCGGGTGCTCTGGTTTCTTCCCGCAGTCTGAAAGATGTGCGGGTTAGGTGCATTGGCCGTGCTAAATTCTCCCTTAGTGTATCCGAACAGGTGCTGGAGAATGGGGACAGTTACATGGGTAAGATGGGTTTGGAGGGTTGGGGCCAAATGTGGGCAATTGGGACTACAGGGTTTAAAAAAAGGGGTGGCATGGGCAAGTTGGGCCGAAGGGCCTGTTTCCATGCTGTAAACCTCTGACTCTACTGGAGTGTGGCGACTATGGAATTTTCACAGTAACTTCATTGCAGTTTTAATGTAAGCCTACTTGTGACTAATAAATAAACTTTTTTTTTTAAAAAGGGGGTCAAGTACATTGGCTGATCAAATCAAACATCAAGTTTCCTTTTGTTGTTCATGATGGGCGGAGCAGACAGTTTGCAAAACATCTACATTTGGATGTGATTCTGCGATTGGGCAGCACTGGCTGAGCAACCCTGTGTGCGCTAACAGCCAGTTGAAGATGATCAGTTCATGACGTGGTTGTTATGCTTGGTTGAAGTGACATCCGTTTACACGCAGGGATCATTGTCTGCAAACAAAAGGGATGTGTCCAAGTCTTCAGTGTTTTATTGAGCTGGCAGCTTGGGGAAACTACAGTTCTCCGTCCTGGTCCTTGCTTCTTGGCAGCACCGTGACCGGATCAGTCGTCTTGCCAGCTAAGCGGAATGTTCTTCTCCTGCAGTACAAATTGTTGCATTCATTTGTAATTCTTGTATTTATCCTAATGAGTGTAAGTCGAAAAGCTTCAACAACCTGACTCTCCTCTCCCACAATATGAAACCAGAATTGACCGCCTTGCTCCTTGTTGGAATTGAATTGATGCAATGCTGCACGTAGGAATTAATGCTTCCCCCATGCATCAATTAAATATGAATTATGCAATCCTATGTGCAGGGATGTGTTTGGTTGTGAGCTCTGAAATTCCCTCCCCAAATCCCCCCCTCTACTTTGCTTTCCTCTGAAGTGAGGCAGTCTCCATGTGTAGCAAATGCCCACAAGTGTAGTTATATCTCACATGGTTTGATACAATCAAGTAGCAGTTAAAATTCAACCGCATTATTGTCAGTCTGGAGTCACGTGTAGGCCGGGGGGCGGGGGGGGGGGGGGTGCAAATGGGTTTAGAAATACTTCCTTTTAAGATATTCCTTAAACCTGTTTGACCAAGCTTTTGCTCACCTGATTTAACATCCCCATGGTGGTAGTTCTGCCACAGCTTGATCCAACCAAATGGCAGTTAAAATTCAACCGCATCAATGTAACTGGTCTGGAGTCACGTGTAGGCTAGGTTGGTTCACTAGTGTCCTCCAGGGATGTATATTTGTCCCCTCCCTCCCCCCCAGGCCTACACGTGACTCCAGACTGACAATAATGCGGTTGAATTTTAACTGCTCCTTGGTTGTATCAAGCCATCTCAGATATAACTACACTTGTGGACATTTGCGACACATGGAGACTGCCTCACTTCAAGGACAGCTTTCCACCCCTCAGAGCAATTGGGGATGGGTAACAAATGCTGGTCTAGCCACCCAGACGAGAATCCGTACAGTACAGGTGAGGCCATTCAGCCCATCGAGCCTACACTGGCAACAATCCCACCTAGGTCCTATCCCCATAACCCAAGGGGATTACCCTGCTAATTCCCTTGACACTAATGGGAAACTGGCCATGGCCAATCCACATCTTTGGACTGGGAGGAAAACCGGAGCACCCAGAGGCAACCCACACAGACACGGGGAGAATGTGCAGTCTCCACACACAGTGACCCAAGACCGGAATTGAACCTGGGTCCCTGGTACTGAGGCAGCAGTGCTAACCACTGTGCCACCATGCTGCCCTTGAATGAATGAATCAATCCAGCCCCCCCCCCCCCCCCTCCAGTTTTGGGAGGAATTAGTTACGTGTTGTAGTTCGCAGTGTTTGATTGACTATTTCATCCGCTAAATGTTAGTGAAACAGTAAGATTTAATCGATGAAGTAAGGGTTGGTTGGCAGGAATTAATGAGCAAGTCCATGTGTGTTCATTAACTGCTCAGTAGTTCGATCATTCACTAATGGATCTTATTGAAACATATAAGATGATTAGAGGTTTAGATAGGGTGGATAGTGATAGCCTTTTTCCTCTGATGGAGAAATCCAGCACGAGGGGGCATGGCTTTAAATTGAGGGGGGGTAGTTATAGAACCGATGTCATGGGTAGGTTCTTTACCCAGAGGGTGGTGAGGGATTGGAATGCCCTGCCAGCATCAGTAGTAAATGCGCCTAGTTTGGGGGCGTTTAAGAGATCCGTAGATAGGTTCATGGACGAAAAGAAATTGGTTTAGGTTGGAGGGTCACAGTTTTTTTTTTTAACTGGTCGGTGCAACATCGTGGGCCGAAGGGCCTGTTCTGCGCTGTAATGTTCTATGTTCTATGAAGACTGTATCCTCATTAATACCTTCTTCGAAACCTGGTCCCATTCTGCAGCTCATTAGACTCCTACAGTGCAGAAGGAGGCCATTGGCCCATTGAACCTGCAACGACCACAATCCCACCCAGGCCCTATCCCCATAACCCCATGTATTTACCCGACATTAAGGGGCAATCTAACATGGCCAATCCACCTAACCTGCACATCTTTGGACTGTGGGAGGAAACTGGAGGAAACCCACAGGGAGAACGTGCAAGCTCCACACAGACAGTGACCCAAGGCTGGAATCGAACCCGAGGCCTTGGTGCTGTGAGGCAGCAGTGCTAACCACTGTGCCACCATTGCTGCCCCTGGCCGCATCCATCATAAACACCTGTCCACGCCTCTGAAATGGTCGTCTAGTTCTGCCCCAAGTCTGAGATCCTTCAAATCTCTTCTCTCCCCCCACCCCCTCCACTTCTGTAATCTCCTCCATTTCAGGCTTCGTGGCCTCCCCTGATGTTCATCTCTTCAGTTTTTCAGCTGTATGAACCTTGAACTCTGACCTTCCCTCCCTAAAACTCTCCCAACTGCTCTTCCTGCAAGAAGTTCCTTGAAGCTTGCCTCTGACTGAGATTTTCGGTCAAATAAAGGTCCATGTCAGCTGGAATAAAAAGATTTGGCCCCCAGCTATCAAATTGTGTCCAGTTCTGGCCTCCGCACCTCAGGAAGAATGTCAAGGCTTTGAAGGGAGATCTTCCAAAGTCAGGAAAGGTTTGGATGGAGTGATTGAGGAGAAAGTGTTTCCAGTGACAGGAGGGTGGGTTACCAGAGAAACACAGATTGAAGAGAATCGGTAAAGAACCAGAGAGGAGGGTGAGGAAAAATGTTTTTACACCGAGTTGTGATCTGGAAGGCGCTGCCTGAAAGAGCAGGGAGATGGGGGAAACATAACTAGGAGCAGGAGTAGGCCATCGAGCCTGCCCCGCCATTCAATAATATCATGGCTGATCTTTTCATGGACTCAGCTCCACTTACCCGCCCGCTCACCATAACCCTTAATTCCTTTACTGTTCAAAAATGTATCTATTCTTGCCTTAAAAACATTCAATGAGGTAGCCTCAACTGCTTCACTGGGCAGGGAATTCCACAGATTCACAACTCCTTTGCGTGAAGAAGTTTCTCCCCAACTCAGTCCTAAACCTGCTCCCCCTTATTTTGAGGCCATGTCCCCTAGTTCTAGTTTCACCCGCCAGTGGAAACAACTTCCTTGCTTCTATCTTATCTATTCCCTTCATAATCTTATGTTTCTATAAGATCCACCCTCATTCTTCTCCAATGAGTGTAGTCCCAGTCTACTCAGTCTCTCCTCATAAGCCAACCCTCTCCACTCCGGAATCAACCTAGTGAATCTCCTCTGCACCCCCTCCAGTGCCAGTATATCCTGCAGTAGGGAATGGGGTGAATTAGATTTCACTGTCTGAGCTTGTAAAAGCGCAGTGAGGTCACTTCCTGTGGTGATGATCCATGCTGTGAGGACGATGTAGTTGTATTTTACAGCTGTGTTCCTCTCCCTGCCCCAGGCTTGTGATTGACACACTGACAGAGGTTGATCCTGGCCGCAAGTGTTTCCGGATGGTTGGAGGAGTGCTGGTGGAGAGGACAGTGCGAGAGGTTCTGCCTGCTCTCGAGAGTAACAAACAGCAGGTATGTGATCGCGAGAGAGGGGGGTCTCTCACAAGGGCTTCCATCTGTCACATCAAATTCAGTACCGAGGGAGCGTCACGCTGTCGGGGGGCGGAGGATCGGTGCTGAGGGGGCACTGCGCTGTGTGGGGTGGGGTGGGGGGAGGAGAGAGTCGGTGCTGAGGGAGCGCCGCACTGTCGGGGGGCGAAGGATCGGTGCTGAGGGCACTGCGCTGTGTGGGGTGGGGGAGAGGAGAGGAGAGAGAGAGGAGAGAGTCGGTGCTGAGGGAGCGCCGCACTGTCGGGGGTGGATAGAAGGGGGTCGGCGTTAAGAGGGTGCCGTGCTGTCGGGGGGAGGGGGGGGGCTATGCAGGGAGGGTCGGAGCTGAGGGAGCGCCGTGCTGTGGGGGGGTCAAGAGGGTGCTGTGCTGTTGGGGGGGGGGGGGGGGGGGGGGTTGGTGCTGAGGGGGTGCTGCACTGTCGGGGGGGGTCAGTACTGAGGGAGCACTGCGCTGTTGGGGTCAGTGCTGAGGGGCACCATACTGTTGGGGGGGCGGGGGGGGGTCGGTGCTGAAGGGGTGGGTCAGCGCCGCGCTGTCGGGGGGTTCAACGGTAGGTGAACCCGATGCATTATAACATAGCTGAATACACTGAGATCTTAAAACTGTTGTATAATTTATATTGATCCTTATTATTGTCTCCCTCTTTCCTCCCCCACTCCTCCCAAGCTGGTAAAGCTGATCGAGACACTGAATGCCCAGATGCAGAGTAAAGGCCGTGAGCTGAATGAATACCGGGAAAAGTACAACATCCGGCTGATGAACGAGGATGAGAAGGCGGCTCGAGAGGGCGAGTCTCGCTCCCGAGCTGGTGGAACGGGCGTGCTGGTGTCCTAGGTGGGTGGGAGTGAGGGGATAATGGTGCCTCCAGGAAGGACGCAGTACAGACCACCCCCCTGTCACTCACCACCTCTCTGCTGAGTGTGACTGAAGAGTGATGAAATTTGGTGGCTGTTTGGGGTTGGTCATTGCGTGGCATTTCTCCGGGGCTTTGAGGGCTCCTGTGTGTATTTTTTTTATTCAGTTGTGTTTCTATTGTTAACCGATGATTAAACTGATGTGACTGTGAGTGAGGATTCTGGGCTCTTTCTGATTCCTTTCCTTCGTCAGTGTGATCCTGTCTCAGTCTTCAGTTACTTTCACCCTCATGCATTTTCCTCACCATTGTAGAATAGAGGGGAGGAGGCCATTCAGCTCGTTGTTGTGCTAACTCTTTTTGCCAGTGATCTGATTAATCCCCCTCGCTCTTTCCCCCATCTCCCTGCCCGTTCTCCCCTTCATGTCTTTCTCCAACTCCCCTATTTGCAAGTTGCTGTTGAATCTGCTTCCACCGCCCTTTCAGGCGGCACCTTCCAGATCACAACTCACTGAGTATAAACATTCCTCCTCTCTGGTTCTTTACCGATTCTCTTCCATCTGTGGTAACCCACCCTCCTGTCACTGGAAACATGTTCTCCTCATTCACTCCATCCAAACACATCCTGATTTTGAATGCCTTGATTCAATTCCCCCCCCCCCTAACCTGCTCTGTGGAGAAAATCCCCGCTTCTCCCAGTCTCCTTGCATCGATTGGAAAAACCTCATTCTTTAGAACCATTCCGGTAAATCTTCCTCCTCACCCTCTGAGGCTTCAACATTCGTCCTAAAGTGCAGGGCCCAGAATTGGACCATTCTTCCAGCTGAGGTCACGCCTGTGTTTTAGACGGAGCCTGTTGCTTTGAACGTTTATGGTTTCCACGTTGACCCCTCCATTAGAATGCACCTGTGCCATTAGCCTCCCTTGCCACTTTTTTCCCTGACCTTCTCCCACAGCCACGAGATGAATCATCTCTCCCTCTTCCTGTGCAACTCTCTCAGGAGGGGCTGAATGGCATTCACCTGCAACAAGATTGTTGGGCTTCTGTTCTATTTGTGGGATGTTTGTTCTGGTTAGGCCAGCATTCGTTCCCCATCCCTACCTGTTCCTTGAGAAGGTGATGGTGAGCTGCCTTCTTGGACCGCTGCAGTCCCTGTGGTGTAGGTACACCCACAGTGCTGTTAGGGAGGGAGTTCCTGGATTTTGACCCAGCGACAGTGAAGGAACGGCGATACATTTCCCAGTCAGGATGGTGAGTGACTTGGAGGGGAATCTCCAGGTGGTGGTGTTCCCAGGTATCTGCTGCTCTTGTCCTTCTAGAAGGTAGTGGTCGTGGGTTTGGAAGGTGCTGCCTAAGGAACCTTGGTGAGTTGCTGCAGTGCATCTTGTAGATGGTACACACGGCTGTCACTGTGTGTCGGTGGTGGAGGGAGTGAATGTTTGTGGATGGGGCAACAATCAAGCGGGTTGCTTTATCCTGGATGGTGTCGAGCTTTGAGACTGGAGCTGCACCCATCCAGACAAGTGGAGAGTGGAATGCCTCAATCCCAGGATAAGGGATCGATCATTTCTGAGTGAGATATGGGGGATAATTTCTTCCTTCAGAGGGTTGTGAATCTTTGGAATTCAGAGAACTGTGCGTATTCAAAACGGACAATACATTTTTAGAGTTTGATAGGGGGGAATTAAGTCAGGATGTTGGAGTTGAACAGAGGGTCTCATCCTCAGAGGGTTGGACAGGGGAAATGGGTATATGCTGAGGATGTTCCCACTTGTGGGGGATCTGTCTTTGTCAAGACAGACAAAGGATTTTTTCATCTTTGGAATTCTCTCCCTCAGAGCAGTAAGGGAGTCGAGAGTTAAGGACGGGAGGCATAGACAGGAAAATGGAGCTAAGGTCACAATTGGATCAGGCATGCTCTTATCAAATGGTGGAGACAGGCCTGGTGTTCCATCAGCTCCAAGATTTCTGATGCAACAGCAATGGAAGGCTGGTTTACAAAAATCATGCACTCAAGCATGCGATGTAGGAGCTCTGTGGGATTTTATTTCTGCAGATTCCCCATCCCATGTTGCCTCATAACAGCTGACATCATGGCTTGGTGTCCAGAGTGTAGACCTCAGGGCAGCAGCTCCTGCCATCTCGCCCTCTGCCCCCGATAAGGCACAAACTCTCTCCCAACACCACAACACGGTGGCCAAACCGCTTCATCTCTGGGTCGCTGTTGGGTAGATGGAACCACATCCCTCCTGGGGGATCTGTGAAAGTACAACGCAGTTAGATAGAGTAAAGCTCCCTCTACACTGTCGCCATCAAACACTCCCAGGACAGGTGTTACAGGCTAATAGGCTGGAGGAAATAGATGTTCGGAGGGAGGATGTCCTGGCAGTTTTGAATAAACTGAAGGTCGATAAGTCCCCTGGGCCTGATGAAATATATCCTAGGATTCTTTGGGAGGCGAGGGATGAGATTGCAGAGCCTTTGGCTTTGATCCTTGGGTCCTCACTGTCCACGGGGTGGTGCCAGAGGACTGGAGAGTGGCGAATGTTGTTCCTCTGTTTAAGAAAGGGAATAGAAATGACCCTGGTAATTATAGACCGGTTAGTCTTACTTCGGTGGTTGGTAAATTGATGGAAAAGGTCCTTAGGGATGGGATTTACGACCATTTAGAAAGATGCGGATTAATCCAGGATAGTCAACACGGATTCGTGAAGGGCAAGTCATGCCTCACAAATTTGATTGAATTTTTTGAGGAGGTAACTAAGTGTGTTGATGAAGGTCGGGCAGTTGATGTCATATACATGGATTTTAGTAAGGCGTTTGATAAGGTCCCTCATGGTCGGCTTATGATGAAAGTAAGGAGGTGTGGGATAGAGGGAAAGTTGGCCGATTGGATAGGTAACTGGCTGTCTGATCGAAGACAGAGGGTGGTGGTGGATGGAAAATTTTCGGATTGGAGGCAGGTTGCTAGCGGAGTGCCGCAGGGATCAGTGCTTGGTCCTCTGCTCCTTGTGATTTTTATTAATGACTTAGAGGAGGGGGCTGAAGGGTGGATCAGTAAATTTGCTGATGACACCAAGATTGGTGGAGTAGTGGATGAGGTGGAGGGCTGTTGTAGGTTGCAGAGACATAGATAGGATGCAAAGCTGGGCTGAAAAATGGCAAATGGAGTTTAACCCTGATAAATGTGAGGTGATTCATTTTGGTAGGACTAATTTAAATGTGGATTACAGGGTCAAAGGTAGGGTTCTGAAGACTGGAGGAACAGAGAGATCTTGGGGTCCATATCCACAGATCTCTAAAGGTTGCCACTCAAGTGGATAGAGCTGTGAAGAAGGCCTATAGTGTGTTAGCTTTTATTAACAGGGGGTTGGAGTTTAAGAGCCGTGGGGTTATGCTGCAACTGTACAGGACCTTGGTGAGACCACATTTGGAATATTGTGTGCAGTTCTGGTCACCTCACTATAAGAAGGATGTGGAAGCATTGGAGAGAGTGCAGAGGAGATTTACCAGGATGCTGCCTGGTTTGGAGGGTAGGTCTTATGAGGAAAGGTGAGGGAGCAAGGGCTGTTCTCTCTGGAGCGGAGGAGGCTGAGGGGAAACTTAATAGAGGTTTATAAAATGATGAAGGAGATAGATAGAGTGAACGTTCAAAGACTATTTCCTCAGGTGGATGGAGCTATTACAAGGGGGCATAACTACAGGGTTCATGGTGGGAGATATAGGAAGGATATCAGAGGTAGGTTCTTTACGCAGAGAGTGGTTGGGGTGTGGAATGGACTGCCTGCAGTGATAGTGGAGTCAGACACTTTAGGAACATTTAAGCGGTTATTGGATAGGCACATGGAGCACACCAGGATGATAGGGAGTGGGATAGCTTGATCTTGGTTTCAGATAAAGCTTGGCACAACATCGTGGGCCGAAGGGCCTGTTCTGTGCTGTACTGTTCTATGTTCTCGGTACAGCACGGGGTTAGATACAGAGTAAAGCTCCCTCTACACTGTCCCCATCAAACACTCCCAGGACAGGGACAGCACGGGGTTAGATACAGAGTAAAGCTCCCTCTACACTGTCCCCATCAATCACTCCCAGGACAGGTACAGCATGGGGTTAGATACAGAGTAAAGCTCCCTCTACACTGTCCCCCATCAAACACTCCCAGGACAGGTACAGCACGGGATTTAGATACAGAGTAAAGCTCCCTCTACACTGTCCCCATCAAACACTCCCAGGACAGGTACAGCACGGGGTTAGATACAGAGTAAAGCTCCCTCTACACTGTCCCCATCAATCACTCCCAGGACAGGTACAGCATGGGGTTAGATACAGAGTAAAGCTCCCTCTACACTGTCCCCCATCAAACACTCCCAGGACAGGTACAGCACGGGGTTAGATACAGAGTAAAGCTCCCTGTACACTGTCCCCATCAAACACTCCCAGGACAGGTACAGCATGGGGTTAGATACAGAGTAAAGCTCCCTCTACATTTTAGCCCAGCGCATGTTGTAACATACGTGTATCATAGATGAAGAGATCATTGCAGATGGTGTCTGTGGCCTTGTTGAAACACTCTCCCCCGTACAGTACAGCGAAGGGACCGACGCAGGTCATGGAGTGGTGACGCAGGGCTCCTGGGCTTCGGGGTGAAGCTATTCCTGATGTAATGAGAGCTCTGAGATGCTCCTCGAGTCGGGGGACTGGCGCAGGGTCTGGCTGCTCAGAGAAACAGGCAAGGTGAAACCACAATCTTTCTCCCTGTCACTCTCTCTACCCTGTCTCTTGCACTCTGCCTGACACTCACCCTCACATCCCCCTCTGTCCAGATCCCGACCACCTCGATCTCGGTTGAATTCCGGCCTCCAAACACCAGGAGTTCACGTGCTGAAGGCCTCTGGCCGTGCACCCGTGTCAGAATGGCAGTATGCCCTGATCTCGAGGCTGTGTGAGATTCACGTTCCTTGTACCTGGAATGGGACAGGAGCCATGCAGCAGGGTAAAGAAGGGCAAGTCTTTCAGATCTCCAGAGAGCCCCCAAAGTCCCAGTGCACAGTCTGATCCAAAACCCTGCCATTATACTGAATCTAGAATGATAAAAGGCACAAATGGGCCTCAGCCCATGTTGTCTCTGCTGACTATTCAGAGTTATCCAATTAGATCTGACAGCACCAGTGCAACCCGACTCCATTCCAATACAATCCTCACTCCGCTCCATTCAAATACAATCCTCACTCCGCTCCATTCCAATACAATCCTCACTCCACTCCATTCAAATACAATCCTCACTCCTCTCCATTCCAATACAATCGTCACTCCACTCCATTCCAATACAATCCTCACTCCACTCCATTCAAATACAATCCTCACTCCGCTCCATTCCAATACAATCCTCACTCCACTCCATTCAAATACAATCCTCACTCCGCTCCATTCAAATACAATCCTCACTCCACTCCATTCCAATACAATCCTCACTCCGCTCCATTCAAATACAATCCTCACTCCGCTCCATTCAAATACAATCCTCACTCCGCTCCATTCCAATACAATCCTCACTCCGCTCCATTCCAATACAATCCTCACTCCGCTCCATTCCAATACAATCCTCACTCCACTCCATTCAAATACAATCCTCACTCCGCTCCATTCCAATACAATCCTCACTCCACTCCATTCAAATACAATCCTCACTCCGCTCCATTCAAATACAATCCTCACTCCGCTCCATTCCAATACAATCCTCACTCCGCTCCATTCCAATACAATCCTCACTCCGCTCCATTCCAATACAATCCTCACTCCGCTCCATTCCAATACAATCCTCACTCCGCTCCATTCCAATACAATCCTCACTCCGCTCCATTCCAATACAATCCTCACTCCGCTCCATTCAAATACAATCCTCACTCCGCTCCATTCAAATACAACCCTCACTCCACTCCATTCCAATACAATCCTCACTCCATTCCAATACAATCCTCACTCCATTCCAATACAATCCTCACTCCATTCCAATACAATCCTCACTCCATTCCAATACAATCCTCACTCCACTCCATTCCAATACAATCCTCACTCCACTCCATTCCAATACAATCCTCACTCCACTCCATTCCAATACAATCCTCACTCCACTCCATTCCAATACAATCCTCACTCCACTCCATTCCAATACAATCCTCACTCCACTCCATTCCAATACAATCCTCACTCCACTCCATTCAAATACAATCCTCACTCCACTCCATTCAAATACAATCCTCACTCCACTCCATTCAAATACAATCCTCACTCCACTCCATTCAAATACAATCCTCACTCCACTCCATTCAAATACAATCCTCACTCCACTCCATTCAAATACAATCCTCACTCCACTCCATTCAAATACAATCCTCACTCCACTCCATTCAAATACAATCCTCACTCCACTCCATTCAAATACAATCCTCACTCCACTCCATTCAAATACAATCCTCACTCCACTCCATTCAAATACAATCCTCACTCCACTCCATTCAAATACAATCCTCACTCCACTCCATTCAAATACAATCCTCACTCCACTCCATTCAAATACAATCCTCACTCCACTCCATTCAAATACAATCCTCACTCCACTCCATTCAAATACAATCCTCACTCCACTCCATTCAAATACAATCCTCACTCCACTCCATTCAAATACAATCCTCACTCCACTCCATTCAAATACAATCCTCACTCCACTCCATTCAAATACAATCCTCACTCCACTCCATTCAAATACAATCCTCACTCCACTCCATTCCAATACAATCCTCACTCCACTCCATTCCAATACAATCCTCACTCCACTCCATTCCAATACAATCCTCACTCCACTCCATTCCAATACAATCCTCACTCCACTCCATTCCAATACAATCCTCACTCCACTCCATTCAAATACAATCCTCACCGGTGTCAAGGAGTGTTGAAGCCCGAGATATTACATTAGTGTCTCCCATCCTCCTCTAACCATTAAAAAGGCACTGAGGACAAGCAAGGTGAAAAGAAGGTGTGGTCTTGCCCTGCTGCAGGAGTACAGGACACAAGGGAAAGAGCTGATTGCTAAGTAGAGAGGTCGAGTCGGTATTTAATAATCATATCACTTGCAGTTTGAGGTAATGTCTGTGGTTTATAGTTTGTAAAGTCCATATTCGGCAGTGACGGGGAGCAGGAAAGAAGGGCTGTAGAAAACTGGATATAATCTGAAAAGAAACATCTTTCAAAAGTTTAATTTAAAGGGGTGAGACCTGGCAGGAGAGCTCCAAGCCACGGTCTGCTCGTTGTGCCATGTGGGAGACCGGGAACATTTCCAGTGCCTCAGGCCAACATATGTTCAGGAAGTGTCTCCAGCTGCAGCTACTGGAAGCCCATGTTTCGCAGCTGGAGCAGCCTCTGGGGAAACTGGAGCATCTGCGAGTCAGAGCATATCCTGGGTAGCACATAGAGAGAGGTGGTCACACTGCAGGCTCAGACTCCACAGGCAGGAAGGGAATGGGTGACCGCCAGGCAGAGCAGGTGAGCTAGGCAGGCAGTGCAGGTGAGCTAGGCAGGCAGTGCAGGTGAGCTAGGCAGGCAGTGCAGGTGAGCTAGGCAGGCAGTGCAGGTGAGCTAGGCAGGCAGTGCAGGTGAGCTAGGCAGGCAGTGCAGGTGAGCTAGGCAGGCAGTGCAGGTGAGCTAGGCAGGCAGTGCAGGTGAGCTAGGCAGGCAGAGCAGGTGAGCTAGGCAGGCAGAGCAGGTGAGCTAGGCAGGCAGAGCAGGTGAGCTAGGCAGGCAGTGCAGGTGAGCTAGGCAGGCAGTGCAGGTGAGCTAGGCAGGCAGTGCAGGTGAGCTAGGCAGGCAGTGCAGGTGAGCTAGGCAGGCAGTGCAGGTGAGCTAGGCAGGCAGTGCAGGTGAGCTAGGCAGGCAGTGCAGGTGAGCTAGGCAGGCAGTGCAGGTGAGCTAGGCAGGCAGAGCAGGTGAGCTAGGCAGGCAGTGCAGGTGAGCTAGGCAGGCAGAGCAGGTGAGCTAGGCAGGCAGAGCAGGTGAGCTAGGCAGGCAAAGCAGGTGAGCTAGGCAGGCAGTGCAGGTGAGCTAGGCAGGCAGAGCAGGTGAGCTAGGCAGGCAGAGCAGGTGAGCTAGGCAGGCAGAGCAGGTGAGCTAGGCAGGCAGAGCAGGTGAGCTCGGCAGGCAGAGCAGGTGAGCTCGGCAGGCAGAGCAGGTGAGCTCGGCAGGCAGAGCAGGTGAGCTCGGCAGGCAGTGCAGGTGAGCTCGGCAGGCAGAGCAGGTGAGCTCGGCAGGCAGAGCAGGTGAGCTCGGCAGGCAGAGCAGGTGAGCTCGGCAGGCAGAGCAGGTGAGCTCGGCAGGCAGAGCAGGTGAGCTAGGCAGGCAGAGCAGGTGAGCTAGGCAGGCAGAGCAGGTGAGCTAGGCAGGCAGAGCAGGTGAGCTAGGCAGGCAGTGCAGGTGAGCTAGGCAGGCAGTGCAGGTGAGCTAGGCAGGCAGAGCAGGTGAGCTAGGCAGGCAGAGCAGGTGAGCTAGGCAGGCAGAGCAGGTGAGCTAGGCAGGCAGTGCAGGTGAGCTAGGCAGGCAGAGCAGGTGAGCTAGGCAGGCAGAGCAGGAATCTCCTGTGGCCATTCCCCTGCAAAGCTGATGTACCATTTTGGATAGTGTTGAGAGGAATGGCCTTTCAGGGGAAAGCAGCAACAGCTCTGTTGCACCACGGTTGGTTCTGCTGCAGAGGGGAAGAGTAAAATGTGTGAGAATGCAATAATTATCGGGGATTCAATTGTAAGGGGAATAAACAGGCTTTTCTGTGGCCGCAAACGAGACTCCAGGATGGTAAGTTGCCTCCCTGGTGCTCGGGTCAAGGGTGTCTCGGAGCGGCTGCAGGACATTCTGAAAGGGGGGGGGGGTGAACGGTTGGTGGTTGTAATATACTTTGGTACAAACAACATCGTTTTTTTTAAAAAAAGGGATGAGGTCCCAAAAGCAGAATACAGGGAGCTAGGAAGCAAGCTGGAAAGTAGGACCTCAAAGGTAACGGTCTCAGGATTACTACCTGTGCCAGTGCTGGTGAGAATAGAAACGATGTAACTATACAAGACCCTCATCAGACCCCACTTGGAGTACTGTGCTCAGCTCTGGTCGCCTCATTACAGGAAGGATGTGGAAAAGATTCAAAGGGTGCAGAGGAGATTTACAAGGATGTTGCCTGGATTGAGTGGCATGCCTTATGAGGATAGGTTGAGGGAGCTCGGTCTTTTCTCCTTGGAGAGACGAAGGATGAGAGGAGACCTAATAGAGGTGTATAAGATGTTGAGAGGCATAGATCGGGTGGACTCTCAGAGGCTTTTTCCCAGGGTGGAAATGGCTGCTACGAGAGGACACAGGTTTAAGGTGCTGGGGGGTAGGTACAGGGGAAATGTTAGGGGGAAGTTTTTCACAGAGGGTGGTGGGCGAGTGGAATCGGCTGCCGTCAGTGGTGGTGGAGGCAAACTCAATAGGGTCTTTTAAGAGACTCCTGGATGAGTACATGGGACTTAATAGGATGGAGGGTTATAGGTAGGCCTAAAAGGTTGGGATATGTTCGGCACAACTTGTGGGCCGAAGGGCCTGTTTGTGCTGTAGTTTTTCTATGTTTCTATGATGTGGAGATGCTGGTGTTGGACTGGGGTAAATACAGTAAGAGTTTTAACAACACCAGGTTAAAGTCCAACAGGTTTATTTGGTAGCAAATGCCATTAGCTTTCAGAGCGCTGCTCCTTCGTCAGATGGAGTGGAAATCTGCTCTCAAACAGGGCACAGAGACACAAAATCAAGTGAAAGACAACATAAATCTCTTTAACCTGTGCTTAACGCTCCCTCCACCCACATTGTCTGTATCTTTAAGATCTGGCTGGTTGTAGAGATTCACATTCTAATCAGTATTCTGTAACTTGATTTTGTGTCTCTGTGCCCTGTTTGAGAGCAGATTTCCACTCCATCTGACGAAGGAGCAGCGCTCCGAAAGCTAATGGCATTTGCTACCAAATAAACCTGTTGGACTTTAACCTGGTGTTAAAACTCTTACTGAGAATAGAAACAGCAGGATACATAGGATGAATACGTGGGCTGAAAAGAAGGTGTGAGGGGGAGGGTTTAGATTCCTAGGGCATTGGGAGCGGTTCTGGGGAAGTGGGAACTGTACAGACTGGACGGGTTACACCTGGGCATGATCGGGGCTGATGTCCTCGGTGGGGGGAGGTGGATACTTGCCAGAGTGGTTGTGGAGGGTTTGAACTAAAATGGCAGGGGGATGGGAACCTTTGCAAGGTATCAGAGCAGGGGGAATTAAGAACAAGCGGAAAAGGCAGTAAGGAGAATAAGGAAAGTGATGGGCAGAGAAATCAGGGCCAGAGTTAGATACGGACCAAGTCAAAAATAGTAGGAAAGAGAAAAGAAATGTTAACAGTGCTCACCTGATGGTCTCATACCTGAATGCTCGGAGCATTCGAAACAAAATGGATGAGTTAGTTGCACAGATAGATGTAAAAGGGTATGATATAGTTGGCATTACGGAGACATGGCTCCAAGGTGACCAAAGACGGGAGCTAAACATTGAGGGTTATTCAGTGTTTAGGAAGGACAGACAGAACGGAAATGGGTTGGAGTTGCATTGCTGATCAAAGATGATATTGATACGATATTGAGGAAGTACATTAGCACAGATGATGTGGAATCTATGGGTTGAGTTAAGAAACACCAAGGTGCAAAAAACATTGGTGGGGGTGGTATACAGACCACCAAACTGTAGTGGTAAGAATGTGCAGGGCAGTGGGATTAGTTTGGGGATTGATACAGGACTACGGGGAGAGTGGGGCAGTGGGATTAGTTTGGGGATTGATACAGGGCTTTGGGGAGAGTGGGGCAGTGGGATTAGTTTGGGGATTGATACAGGGCTATGGGGAGAGTGGGGCAGTGGGATTAGTTTGGGGATTGATACAGGGCTATGGGGAGAGTGGGGCAGTGGGATTAGTTTGGGGATTGATACAGGACTACGGGGAGAGTGGGGCAGTGGGATTAGTTTGGGGATTGATACAGGACTACGGGGAGAGTGGGGCAGTGGGATTAGTTTGGGGATTGATACAGGACTACGGGGAGAGTGGGGCAGTGGGGTTAGTTTGGGGATTGATACAGGACTACGGGGAGAGTGGGGCAGTGGGATTAGTTTGGGGATTGATACAGGACTATGGGGAGAGTGGGGCAGTGGGATTAGTTTAGGGATTGAGACAGGCCTATGGGGAGAAAGGGGCAGTGGGGTTAGTTTGGGGTTTGATACAGGGCTACGGGGAGAGTGGGGCAGTGGGATTAGTTTGGGGATTTATTCAGGGCTATGGGGAGAGTGGGGCAGTGGGATTAGTTTAGGGATTGATACAGGGCTTTGGGGAGAGTGGGGCAGTGGGATTAGTTTGGGGATTTATTCAGGGCTATGGGGAGAGTGGGGCAGTGGGGTTAGTTTGGGGATTGATACAGGGCTATGGGGAGAGTGGGGCAGTGGGATTAGTTTGGGGATTGATACAGGACTACGGGGAGAGTGGGGCAGTGGGATTAGTTTGGGGATTGATACAGGACTATGGGAGAGTGGGGCAGTGGGATTAGTTCAGGGATTGATACAGGGCTATGGGGAGAGTGGGGCAGTGGGGTTAGTTTGGGGATTGATACAGGGCTTTGGGGAGAGTGGGGCAGTGGGATTAGTTTGGGGATTGATACAGGACTACGGGGAGAGTGGGGCAGTGGGATTAGTTTGGGGATTGATACAGGGCTATGGGGAGAGTGGGGCAGTGGGATTAGTTTAGGGATTGAGACAGGCCTATGGGGAGAGTGGGGCAGTGGGGTTAGTTTGGGGTTTGATACAGGACTACGGGGAGAGTGGGGCAGTGGGATTAGTTTGGGGATTGATACAGGACTATGGGGAGAGTGGGGCAGTGGGATTAGTTTGGGGATTGATACAGGACTACGGGGAGAGTGGGGCAGTGGGATTAGTTTGGGGATTGATACAGGACTATGGGGAGAGTGGGGCAGTGGGATTAGTTTAGGGATTGATACAGGGCTATGGGGAGAGTGGGGCAGTGGGATTAGTTTGGGGATTGATACAGGACTACGGGGAGAGTGGGGCAGTGGGATTAGTTTGGGGATTGATACAGGACTATGGGGAGAGTGGGGCAGTGGGATTAGTTTGGGGATTGATACAGGACTACGGGGAGAGTGGGGCAGTGGGATTAGTTTGGGGATTGATACAGGACTATGGGGAGAGTGGGGCAGTGGGATTAGTTTGGGGATTGATACAGGGCTATGGGGAGAGTGGGGCAGTGGGATTAGTTTAGGGATTGAGACAGGCCTATGGGGAGAGTGGGGCAGTGGGGTTAGTTTGGGGTTTGATACAGGACTACGGGGAGAGTGGGGCAGTGGGATTAGTTTGGGGTTTGATACAGGACTACGGGGAGAGTGGGGCAGTGGGATTCGTTTAGGGATTGATACAGGGCTTTGGGGAGAGTGGGGCAGTGGGATTAGTTTGGGGATTGATACAGGACTATGGGGAGAGTGGGGCAGTGGGATTAGTTTGGGGATTGATACAGGGGTCACCCCCTCAACCCTCTCTCCAACCCTCTCTCCTCCACTCGTGCTTACCTGTATCTCTGTGCAAAGATATCAACATGGAGTGTGAAGACGCTGGCAAATCTCCGCTGCGTGTGGATTCCCCCCTCTCTCCCCACCACCACCACCTCTCGGTCAGAGAGCTTGGTACAGGTATGTCCGCTCAGTCCCACTGGTGGCTGGCTGCCGTGCCCCGGGGTCAGCTCCCTCCAGCCTCCTCCCGCCTCCAAGTCAAAGGCGTGCACCTCCGCAACCCGCTTCTTCCCATCCCAGCCCCCCACCGACAGCAGCCAGCGGTCATGGAGGGTCACCGTGCCATGGTGGCTGCGAGGGGGACCTCCAGAGACCACCCGCTCGACCGCCAGGGTGGAGGGTTCGAGGACAACTAGGTCATTCAGGGGGGGATCCTGGAACTCTGCTGATCGCAGCCCACCGAAAACCACCAGCTTGCCCCCCACCAGGTTGGTGCTGTGGAAGGCTCTGGCCAGTAACTGCAAGGATCCCACCTTCTTCCAGCCACATTGGGTCTCAGGAATGCTCGGGACAGACCTTCGACCTCCTCCGACCTATGGAAACATAAAAATGTCTTTTTGAGAGAGTCGAAAAATGGGTCATTAACCAATTCTGTCCAGTCCAATTGCCATTGCTGACCAGTCAAACAGCTTCACTGACCACCCAACCAATCACCATCGCTGACCGTCCAGCCAACCCAAGTTGCTAAGCAATCATACTCTCCAACCTTTAATTACTATCTAACCATCTGAGCAAAGACTCTCTACAACACTTCAACCAATTGCCAGTTCCAACCATACAACCAACTGCACTCTCTGAACCAATCACACAACTAACCAATCAATCACAATCTCCAACTAACCAATCAATCACAATCTCCAACTAACCAATCAATCACAATCTCCAACTAACCAATCACAATCTGCTCTAGCTTGTCCTTTGAGGTGAAGATGGCTGTGTTTACCATCCGGGCTGTTCGAGAGGGTTTATTGGATGCATAGGCGACTGCTTAGGCAAATCTGCATCCAAAATGTTCTCCTGCGGATAGGTCCTGATACCACAGATGATTGAGTTTGAACAGGTTTCAGGCTCGGGGTCTCCTCTCCAGCATTTTCTCTCTGCCTTTCCTGTATGTTTCCTTTCGAAGGAGGCCATACCGGTTTTGTAATTTTATTGCATCAGGTGCAGTGACCCTGAGTGAGCTTCGCCCAGGCTCGATATTAAAACACTGAAGTTAAGCCTTCAAAGTGTCCTTGTAACAATTCCTTTGACTGCCATGAGGGCAGCACGGTAGCACAGTGGTTAGCGTTGCTGCTTCACAGCTCCAGGGTCCCGGGTTCGATTCCCGGCTCGGGTCACTGTCTGTGTGGAGTTTGCACATTCTCCTCGTGTCTGCGTGGGTTTCCTCCGGGTGCTCCGGTTTCCTCCCACAGTCCAAAGATGTGCGGGTTAGGTTGATTGGCCAGGTTAAAAAAATTGCCCCTTAGAGTCCTGGAATGTGTAGGTTAGAGGGATTAGTGGGTAAAATATGTGGGGGTAGGGCCTGGGTGGGATTGTGGTCGGTGCAGACTCGATGGGCCGAATGGCCTCCTTCTGCACTGTAGGGTTTCTATGATGAGAGCACACCCCAGACTCACTTAAGATTCCCAATCACAGTCTCCAACTAACCAGCCAATCACAGTCCCCAACTAACCAGCCAATCACAGTCTCCAACTAATAAGCCAATCATAGTCTCCAACTAAACAACCAATCAATCAATCTCAAACAAACCAGCTAATCACAGTCTCCAACTAGCCAAGCAACCGTAGTGGAGGACACGCTCATGTCTACATCAACGGGGATGAAGTGGAAATGCTCGAGAGCTTCAAGTTTCAAGGTGTCCAGATAACAAACAACCCGTCCCTCCACACCGACGCTATAGTTAAGAAAGCCCACCAACGTCTCTACTTTCTCAGGAGCCTAAGGAAATTTGGCACGCCTGCTACAACTCTCACCAATTCTTACAGATGCACCATAGAAAGCATTCTTTCTGGTTGTATCACAGCTTGGTTTGGCTCCTGCTCTGCCCAAGACCGCAATAAACTACAAAGGGTCGTGAACGAAGCCTAGTCCATCACGCAAACCAGGCTTCCATCCATTGACTCTGTCTACACTTCCCACTGCCTCGGAAAAGCAACTAGCATAATTAAGGACCCCACATATTCCAGACATTCTCTCTTCCACCTTCTTCCGTCGGGAAAAAGACACAGAAGTCCAAGATCATGTACCAACCGACTCAAGAACAGCTTCTTCCCTGCTGACATCAGACATCTGAATGGACCTGCCTAAGGAAGGACTGGAGGAAAAGGGGATAATCAGCCATGGATATCTAAGGAAATAAAGGAGGGTATCGAATTGAAAGAAAATGTATACAAAGTGGCAAAGATTAGTGGGAAAGTAAAGGATTGGGAAATCTTTAAAGGTCAACAGAAAGCCACGAGAAAAGCTACAAAGAAAAGTAAGATAGATTGTGAGAGTGAACTAGCTCAGAATATAAAAACAGATAGCAAACGTTCCTACAAATATATAAAACGAAAAAGAGTGGCTAAAGTAAACATTGTCCTTTAGAGGATGAGAAGGGGGATGTAATAACTGGAAATGAGAAAATGGCTGAGGCATTGAACAGGTATTTTGTGTCGGTCTTCACAGTGGAAGACACAAATAACACGACAATAATTGATGATAGGAAGGCTATGGCAGGTGAGGACCCAGAAACTATTATTATCATGAAAGAGGTAGTGTTGGGCAAGTTAATGGGGCTAAAGGTAGACAAGTCTCCTGGCCCTGATGGAATGCATCCCAGGGTACTAAAAGAGATGGCGGGAGAAATAGCCAATACACTAGTGGTAATTTACCAAAATTCACTGGACTCTGGGGTGGTTCCCGCAGATTGGAAAACAGCAAATGTGACGCCACTGTTTAAAAAAGGGGGTAGAAAAAAGGCAGGTAACTATAGGTCAGTTAGCTTAACTTCTGTAGTAGGGAAAATGCTTGAATCTATCACCAAGGAAGAAATATAATGTGGAGATGCCGGCGTTGGACTGGGGTAGACACAGTAAGAAGTCTCACAACACCAGGTTAAAGTCCAACAGGTTTATTTGGTAGCACGAGGTAGGACTCACCTGACAAAGGGGCAGCGGTCTGGAAGCTCGTGCTACCAAATAAACCTGTTGGACTTTAACCTGGTGTTGTGAGACTTCTTACAAGGAAGAAATAGCGAGACATCTGGATAGAAATTGTCCCATTGGGACATTGTTCATGAAAGGCAGGTCATATTTAACTAATTTAATGGAATTCTTTGAGGACATTACGAGTGTGGTGGACAATGGTGGATGTGGTGTATCCGGATTTCCAGAAGGCATTCGACAAGTTGTCCTTCATTGCTAGAGGGATGGAGTTTAAAAACAGCGAGGCTATGTTGCAGCTGTATAAGGTGCTGGTGAGGCCACACCTGGAGTACTGTGTACAGTTTTGGTCTCCTTACTTGAGAAAGGATATACTGGAGGGGGTGCGGAGGAGATTCACTAGGTTGATTCTGGAGTTGAAAGGGTTGGCTTATGAGGAGAGACTGAGTAGACTGGGGCTATACTCATTGGAATTCAGAAGAATGAGGGGAGATCTTATAGAAACATATAAGATTAATAAAGGTAAAATAGTGACTGTTGTTTCCACTGGCGGGTGAAACTAGAACTGGGAGCATGGCCTCAAAATGAGGGGAAGCAGATTTAGGACTGAGTTGAGGAGGAACTTCTTCACCTAAAGGGTTGTGAATCTGTGGAATTCCCTGCCCAGTGAAGCAGTTGAGGCTGCCTCATTGAATGTTTGTAAGGGAAAGATAGATAGATTTTTGAAGAGTAAAGGAATTAAGGGTTATGGTGAGTGGGCCGGTAAGTGGAGAAGAGTCCACGAAAAGATCAGCCACAATCTTATTGAACAGTGGAGCAGGCTCGAGGGGCCAGAGGGCCTACTCCTGCTCCTAGTTCTGATGTTCAATTACAATCTGCAAGTAACGAAACAATTACAATCTCTGACCAAGTAATTACAATCTCTCAAAACACAATTACAGTTTCTAACCATCCAATCACATTCGGCCACTATCCAAACCAATTAAACTCTCTCACCAATTGCAGTCTCCAACGGGCTACCCAATCACTGGGGCAGGGGCAATGACCCGGGTGGGGCAGGGAGCGCCACTGAAACATGCTCTCGGCCTCTCCCTCCCTCGCCCTGTTTTTACCTGCATTGCTGCAGTCAGCTCTGGTTGCCCGGGCGACGGTTGCCATAGGCGACAGCATGACTGGCAAAGGCTACATGCCACAAAGCGGAACTTCTCTGATGGCGCATTGCTGCAAACATGCTGCAAATAAAAGCAGCCAAAACTCCAGGGGTCGGCAAGAAAAATAAACCCCCAGTGACAGGGGAACAGGCTGTCCGGTGTGTGTGAATGGGGAGAGGTGGGTGAGAGGGTTAATCCCCCTCCGATAGGGGAACAGGCTGTCCGGTGTGTGTGAATGGGGAGAGGTGGGTGAGAGGGTTAATCCCCCTCCGATAGGGGAACAGGCTGCTCGGTGTGTGTGAATGGGGAGAGGTGGGTGAGAGGGTTAATCCCCCTCCGATAGGGGAACAGGCTGTCCGGTGTGTGTGAATGGGGAGGGGTGGGTGAGGGGGTTAATCTCCCTCCGATAGGGGAACAGGCTGCCCGGTGTGTGTGAATGGGGAGAGGTGGGTGAGAGGGTTAATCCCCCTCCGATAGGGGAACAGGCTGCCCGGTGTGTGTGAATGGGGAGAGGTGGGAGAGGTGGGTGAGGGGGTTAATCCCCCTCCGATAGGGGAACAGGCTGTCCGGTGTGTGTGAATGGGGAGAGGTGGGTGAGAGGGTTAATCCCCCTCCGATAGGGGAACAGGCTGTCTGGTGTGTGTGAATGGGGAGAGGTGGGTGAGAGGGTTAATCCCCCTCCGATAGGGGAACAGGCTGTCCGGTGTGTGTGAATGGGGAGAGGTGGGTGAGAGGGTTAATCCCCCTCCGATAGGGGAACAGGCTGCCCGGTGTGTGTGAATGGGGAGAGGTGGGTGAGAGGGTTAATCCCCCTCCGATAGGGGAACAGGCTGTCCGGTGTGTGTGAATGGGGAGAGGTGGGTGAGAGAACAAAGAACAGTAAAGCACAGGAACAGGCCCTTCGGCCCACCAAGCCTGCACTGGCACATTACACCTTTTAAAATTAAAGACCTTTTGCCTCTATGTGGTCCGTATCTTTCTATTCCCGGCCTATTCATGTATCTCTTGAGATGCCTCTTAAACGTTGCCATTGTATCAGCTTCTACCCTCTCCTCTGGCAGTGCATTCCAGGCACTTACCACCCTCTGTGTAAAAAAACTCACCTCTCACATCTCCTTTAAACTTTCTCCCTTTTACCTTAAACCTATGTCCCCTATTAATTGACATTTCTGCCCTGGGAAAAAGACTCTGACTATCCATTCTATCCGTGCCTCTCACAATTCTGTCTATCAGGTCGCCCTCAGCCTCCGACGTTCAAGTGAAAACAAACTAAGTTTGTCCAACCTCTCCTCATAGCTAATACCCTCCATACCAGGCAACATCGTGGTAAACCTTTTTCTGTACCCTCTCCAAAGCCTCCACATCCTTCTGGTAGTGCGGCGACCAGAACTGTAGGCAATATTCCAATGTGGCCTAACTCGAGTTCCATACAGCAGCAACATGACTTGCCAATTATAATACTCTCTGCTCCGACCAATGAAGGCAAGCTTGCCATACATCTTCTTGACCTCCTTATTCACTTGTGTTGCCACTTTCAGAGAACTGTGGTCCTGTAGGCCTAGATCCCTCCGTATGTTAATGCTTCTAAGGGTTCTGCCATTTACTTTATACATCCCTTCTGCATTACACCTTCCAAAATGCATCACCTCGCATTTGTCTGGATTAAACTCCATCTGCCATTTCTGCACCTGAGCCTTACTATATCCTGCTGCATCCTCTGACCAGCCTCCTCACTATTCGTAGCTCCCCCAGTCTTTGAGACATTTAAAAACTTACTAATCAGACCACCTACATTCTCCTCCAGGTCATTTATGTATATATTGCAAACAGCAGAGGTCCCAGCACTGATCCCTACACAACGCCACTAGCTACAAATCTCCACTCTGAAACACACCCTTCCACCGCTACTCTGTCTCTTCTACACTCAAGCCAGTTCTGTATCCATCTTACCAGCTCACTGCGGATACATGCGACTTCACCCTCTGTATCAGCCCGCCCTGTGGGACCTTGTCAAAGTCCTTGCTAAAGTCCATGTTGACAACATCCACTGCCCTACCCGCGTCAATCATCGCTGTCACTTCCTCAAAAAACTCAATCAAGTTTGTGAGACATGATCTGCCCCGCACAAAGCCTCACTGCCTGCTGCTATTAAGTCCATATTTTTCCAAATGTGAGTAAATACTGTTCGTAAGAAACTTCTCCAATAATTTCCCTACCGCTGATATAAGGCTCACCGGCCTGTAATTTCCTGGATTATCCCTGCTGCCCTTCTTAAACAAAGGAACAACATTGGCTATTCTCCAGTCCTCTGAGACCTCTCCTGTGATGAAAGATTTTGTACAAGGCTCCAGCAATTTCCTCCCTCGGCCCCTCAGTATTCTG
Source organism: Mustelus asterias (assembly GCF_964213995.1). Taxonomy (NCBI): domain Eukaryota; kingdom Metazoa; phylum Chordata; class Chondrichthyes; order Carcharhiniformes; family Triakidae; genus Mustelus; species Mustelus asterias. The sequence goes on from NW_027590705.1 coordinate 175,154, forward strand.
GGATACCTTAAGGCTTTTCAAAACATCCAACTCCTTTTTTATATCGACATGTTCTAGAATATCAGCATCGCCCTCTTTAAACTCGCCATTTGCCATACCCTTTGCACTGTGCATATCGATGCAAAATATTTGTTAATCATAGAATCCTGCAGTGCAGAAAGAGGCCATTCGGCCCATCGAGTCTGCACCAACCAGAATCCCACCCAGGCCCTATCCACATATCTACCCACTAATCCCTCTAACCTATGCATCCCGGGACACTAAGGGGCAATTTAGCACGGCCAATCAACCTAGCCCGCACATCTTTGGACTGTGGGAGGAAACCGGAGCACCCGGAGGAAACCCACGCAGACACAGGGCGAACGTGCAAACTCCACACAGACAGTGACCCGAGCCGGGATTCGAACCCAGGACCCTGGAGCTGTGAAGCAGCAGTGCTAACCACTGTGCTACCGTGCCGCCCACTGTGCTACCGTGCCGCCCCTCCATGACTGCACTCTTTCTGCTCCATGCAGAAACTCCCTCTTTGTCCTTGAGTGGACCTACCCTCCCCCTAGCTACCCTCTTGCTCCTTATATACACGTAAAATATATTGGGATTTTCCTTAATCCTGTTTGTCAAGGACATTTCATGGTCCCTTTTAGCCCTCCAACTCCTTGTTTAAGTTCCCCTCCAATCGGGGAACAGGCTGCGTGGTGTGTGTAAATGGGGAGAGGTAGGTGAGAGTCTCTGCTGTTTTGGGTTAAACACTCTGTTTAGTTCTCCCCTGACTTTTCCTTCTGTTTGTTAAGTTCTGACCAGCTCCAAGTCTGTGATATCCACATGCTTCAGGTTCAAACAGGATAAGAGGTGCATAAAGCACTGGGGTTCACAGAGTGTCAGCACAGTGACTACAGAGACAGACAGAGGGAAAGAGTAAGACAGAGAACAAGGAAGTGTGGTAAGGACAGAGAGAAACACGGGGAGAGAGAGAGGCAGACAGATATAGAGACATAGGGTGTGAAATAGAAAGGCAGGCAAAGAGCGCGACACAAAGAGAGATAGAGACAGGGGAGAGAGTTAAAGTGACAGACAGCGAGAGACACAAGGGAGGCAGAGAGAGAGAGTGAGAAATAGAGACAGTGAAGGATAGGGAGAGAGAAAGAGGCACTCGTCAAGATATCTTAGAAGCAGAGAGAGAGATACAACAAGCAGACATAGCGGAGAGAGAAATAAATACAAAGTGAGACAGCAGGAGAGAGAAAGAGAGAGGGGGAGAGGGGCAGACACAGAGAGAGGGTGTGAGGGACAGACACAGAGAGAGGGTGTGAGGGACAGACACAGAGAGAGGGTGTGAGGGACAGACACAGAGAGAGGGTGAGAGGGGCAGACACAGAGAGAGGGTGTGAGGGACAGACACAGAGAGAGGGTGAGAGGGACAGACACACAGAGAGGGTGTGAGGGACAGACACAGAGAGAGGGTGAGAGGGACAGACACAGAGAGAGGGTGAGAGGGACAGACACAGAGAGAGGGTGTGAGGGACAGACACAGAGAGAGGGTGAGAAAGGCACACAGAGAGAGGGTGAGAGGGACAGACACAGAGAGAGGGTGAGAAAGGCACACAGAGAGAGGGTGAGAGGGACAGACACAGAGAGAGGGTGAGAGGGACAGACACAGAGAGAGGGTGAGAGGGACAGACACAGAGAGAGGGTGTGAGGGACAGACACAGAGAGAGGGTGAGAAAGGCACACAGAGAGAGGGTGAGAGGGACAGACACAGAGAGAGGGTGAGAGGGACAGACACAGAGAGAGGGTGAGAGGGACAGACACAGAGAGAGGGTGAGAGGGGCAGACACAGAGAGAGGGTGTGAGGGGCAGACACAGAGAGAGGGTGAGAGGGACAGACACAGAGAGAGGGTGAGAGGGACAGACACAGAGAGAGGGTGTGAGGGGCAGACACAGAGAGAGGGTGTGAGGGACAGACACAGAGAGAGGGTGAGAGGGACAGACACAGAGAGAGGGTGTGAGGGACAGACACAGAGAGAGGGTGAGAGGGACAGACACACAGAGAGGGTGAGAGGGACAGACACAGAGAGAGGGTGTGAGGGACAGACACAGAGAGAGGGTGAGAGGGACAGACACAGAGAGAGGGTGTGAGGGACAGACACACAGAGAGGGTGAGAGGGACAGACACAGAGAGAGGGTGAGAGGGACAGACACAGAGAGAGGGTGTGAGGGGCAGACACAGAGAGAGGGTGTGAGGGACAGACACAGAGAGAGGGTGAGAGGGACAGACACAGAGAGAGGGTGAGAGGGACAGACACAGAGAGAGGGTGAGAGGGACAGACACAGAGAGAGGGTGAGAGGGACAGACACAGAGAGAGGGTGTGAGGGACAGACACAGAGAGAGGGTGAGAGGGACAGACACAGAGAGAGGGTGAGAGGGACAGACACAGAGAGAGGGTGAGAAAGGCACACAGAGAGAGGGTGAGAGGGACAGACACAGAGAGAGGGTGAGAAAGGCACACAGAGAGAGGGTGAGAGGGACAGACACAGAGAGAGGGTGAGAGGGGCAGACACAGAGAGAGGGTGTGAGGGACAGACACAGAGAGAGGGTGAGAAAGGCACACAGAGAGAGGGTGAGAGGGACAGACACAGAGAGAGGGTGAGAGGGGCAGACACAGAGAGAGGGTGAGAAAGGCACACAGAGAGAGGGTGAGAGGGACAGACACAGAGAGAGGGTGAGAGGGACAGACACAGAGAGAGGGTGTGAGGGACAGACACAGAGAGAGGGTGAGAAAGGCACACAGAGAGAGGGTGAGAGGGACAGACACAGAGAGAGGGTGAGAGGGGCAGACACAGAGAGAGGGTGAGAAAGGCACACAGAGAGAGGGTGAGAGGGACAGACACAGAGAGAGGGTGAGAGGGACAGACACAGAGAGAGGGTGAGAGGGGCAGACACAGAGAGAGGGTGAGAAAGGCACACAGAGAGAGGGTGAGAGGGACAGACACAGAGAGAGGGTGAGAGGGGCAGACACAGAGAGAGGGTGAGAGGGACAGACACAGAGAGAGGGTGAGAGGGGCAGACACAGAGAGAGGGTGAGAGGGACAGACACAGAGAGAGGGTGAGAGGGACAGACACACAGAGAGGGTGAGAAAGGCACACAGAGAGAGGGTGAGAGGGACAGACACAGAGAGAGGGTGAGAGGGACAGACACAGAGAGAGGGTGTGAGGGACAGACACAGAGAGAGGGTGTGAGGGACAGACACAGAGAGAGGGTGAGAGGGACAGACACAGAGAGAGGGTGAGAGGGGCAGACACAGAGAGAGGGTGAGAGGGACAGACACAGAGAGAGGGTGAGAGGGACAGACACAGAGAGAGGGTGTGAGGGACAGACACAGAGAGAGGGTGAGAGGGACAGACACAGAGAGAGGGTGAGAGGGACAGACACAGAGAGAGGGTGTGAGGGACAGACACAGAGAGAGGGTGTGAGGGACAGACACAGAGAGAGGGTGAGAGGGACAGACACAGAGAGAGGGTGTGAGGGACAGACACAGAGAGAGGGTGTGAGGGACAGACACAGAGAGAGGGTGAGAGGGACAGACACAGAGAGAGGGTGAGAGGGACAGACACAGAGAGAGGGTGAGAGGGACAGACACAGAGAGAGGGTGTGAGGGACAGACACAGAGAGAGGGTGCGACACGGATATAGGCTTGTGAGTTTGGATTCACGTTGGTGAGTGCTCTCTTTTATCCTCTGCTTGCTGGGGTTGTTTCATCTCTATTTATGCCCTGGGTCTATTCATCCCCAGCCATTTCAGAACTCTCTCTCTGTGACCATTCGCTCCCACGCGCCAGTCCACTCTCCACCCAAACCCTGACTGTAAAACCTTCTCCCCCTTATCTCTCCGTCTGTACAGTCCGCATCAGGAATGTACGTGGGGCTGTGGGAGGGGATTGAATGGGGGAGACTGTGGGAGGGGAGAGGGTACATGGGGCTGTGGCGCTGGGCGGGGGCTCGGTGGGACGGTGGGATTGAATGCACGGTCCGTTGGAGGCCATGAATAATTCTGAAGCTGGATATTTTGCCCTTGAATGTGTGTGTGTGTGTGTGTGTGTGCTATCAGATAAGATCCTGATGTTATGTCAACTCGAGATAATAATCTGTGATTGCATCTCCCTCTCCTTCAACTCTCACTCGTAACTCTTTAAACAACAACATCTCTGTGTTACTTTCTATCTTAAGTCAAATCAAGCATCCTATACCTCTCACCAGAGTGTGATCAAGCAATGTTTTAACACTCAGACGCTATGATCGGGGATAACCGAGTAAAAGTTCAGTCAAAGGGGTAGGATTTCAGCAACATGAGGAGACAGAAGGAGAGGGAGAGACACCGAGAGGGAGGAAAGAGAGAAAGAGAGAGATAGAGAGAGGGGGAGCACACCACGTGGGATAACATTGAAACCAGTCAATAATCCTGGAGTTCCAATTAGAGATGTCTGCTAATGTCAGATGATCTTAGGGACTGAGGAGGTTACAGAGATAGCGAGGGTTGTAGGGGCAGGAGGAGGGTACAGAGATAGGGAGGGTTGTAGGGGCAGGAGGAGGGTACAGAGATAGGGAGGGTTGTCGGGGCAGGAGGAGGGTACAGAGATAGGGAGGGTTGTCGGGGCAGGAGGTGGGTACAGAGATAGGGAGGGTTGTCGGGGCAGGAGGAGGGTACAGAGATAGGGAGGGTTGTCGGGGCAGGAGGAGGGTACAGAGATAGGGAGGATTGTAGGGGCCGGAGGAGGGTACAGAGATAGGTAGGGTTGTAGGGGCAGGAGGAGGGTACAGAGATAGGGAGGGTTGTCGGGGCAGGAGGAGGGTACAGAGATAGGGAGGGTTGTAGGGGCAGGAGGAGGGTACAGAGATAGGGAGGGTTGTCGGGGCAGGAGGAGGGTACAGAGATAGCGAGGATTGTAGGGGCCGGAGGAGGGTACAGAGATAGGGAGTGTTGTAGGGGCAGGAGGAGGGTACAGATATAGGGAGGGTTGTCGGGGCTGGAGGTGGTTACAGAGATAGCGAGGGTTGTAGGGGCAGGAGGAGGGTACAGATATAGGAAGGGTTGTCGGGGCTGGAGGAAGATACAGATATAGGGAGGGTTGTAGGGTCTGGAGGAGATTACAGAGATCGGGACAGTTGTTGGGGCTGGAGGTGGTTACAGAGATAGTGAGGGTTGTAGGAGCTGGAGATGGTTACAGAGATGGTGAGGGTTGTAGGGATTGGCAGAGGTTACAGAGATAGGCAGGGCTGTAGGGGCTGCAGGAGGTTACAGAGATAGGGAGGGTTGTAGGTGCTGGAGGAGGTTACAGAGTTAGGGAGGGTTGCCCGGGCTGGAGGAGGTTACAGAGATAGGGAGGGTTGTAGGAGCTGGAGGAGGTTACAGAGATAGGGAGGGTTGTAGGGATTGGCAGAGGTTACAGAGGTAGCGAGTGTTGCAGGGACTAGAGGAGAGTACAGAGATAGGGAGGTGTGTGGGGTTGGAGGAGGTTACAGAGATAGGGAGCGTTGTAGGGGCTGCAGGAGGTTCCAGAGATAGGGAGGGTTGTAGGACTGGAGGAGGATACAGAGATAGGGAGGGTTGCAGGGGCTGGAGGAGGTTACAGAGATAGGGAGGGTTGTAGGGGCTGCAGGAGGTTCCAGAGATAGGGAGGGTTGCAGGGGCTGGAGGAGGATACAGATTTATGGATTGTTGTGTTGTAGGTAAAAGACCTCTGACACTATTAGTGGATCAAAGTGCAGGTTTATTTTCACAATTGTGGGAGAAGTGAGGTTCCTAACAGTGGACCCCCAGCCTTCTCTTCGAATATGAGTTAAGAACAGAGTTTTATACCCCTCGGTGTACAGATTCTCGCTGTATGAGCAATCTCCAAGGCCGCGATCGTTCGTCATTGCCTTGAAACAATGGTTTTGCACAAACAAGTTAATCTGATATACATTCAGGAGACAACAGTTTTCCCTTATCTGGTCCAAATGTAAGAAACAATGAATTCTAACCAAAACAATGAATTCTAACAAAAACAATGAATTCTAACAAAAACAATGAATTCTAACAAAAACAATGAATTCTACAGCACTTCTCATACAAGCTCTAAATATCACAGAGGTCACTTTGACACTTTGAATTTTGAAGTTTATTATCCCATTCCCGACTTCAGTTGTATGGACTGGAGGAGGTTATCGAGATAGGGAGGGTTGTAGGTGCTGGAGGAGGTTACAGAGATAGGGAGGGTTGTAGGGGCTGGAGGAGGTTACAGAGATAGGGAGGGTTGTAGGGGCTGGAGGAAGTTACAGAGATAGGGAGGATCATCATGACTGGGGAGGTTACAGAGATAGGGAGGGTTGTAGGGGCTGGAGGAGGTTACAGAGATAGGGAGGGTTGTAGGGGCTGGAGGAGGTTACAGAGATAGGGAGGGCTGTAGGGGCTGGAGGAGGTTACAGAGATAGGGAGCATTGTAGGGGCAGGCGGAGGTTACAGAGGTAGGGAGGGTTGTAGTGACAGGGGAGGTTACAGAGATAGGGATGGTTGTAGTGACTGGGGAGGGTACAGACATAGGGAGGGTTGTAGGGGCTGGAGGAGGTTACAGAGATAGGCAGTGTTGTAGGGATTGGAGGACGTTAAAGATAGGGAGTGTTGTAGGGGCTGGAGGAGGTTACAGAGATAGGGAGTGTTGTAGGGACTGGAGGAGGTTACAGAGATAGGGAGGGTTGTAGAGACTGGGGAGGTTACAGAGATAGGGAGGATTGTAGTGACTGGGGTGTTTACAGAGATAGGGAGGATTGTAGGGGCTGGAGGAGGTTATAGAGATAGGGAGGATTGTAGGGGCTGGAGGAGGTTACAGAGATAGGGAGTGTTGTAGGGCTTGGAGGAGGTTACAGAGATAGGGAGGGTTGTAGAGGCTGGAGCAAGTTACAGAGATAGGGAGGGTCGTAGTAAGAACATAAGAAATAGGAGCAGGAGTAGGCCATCTAGCCCCTCGAGCCTGCCCCGCCATTCAATAAGATCATGGCTGATCTGACGTGGATCAGTACCACTTACCCGCCTGATCCCCATAACCCTTAATTCCCTTACCGATCAGGAATCCATCCATCCGCGCTTTAAACATATTCAGCGAGGTAGCCTCCACCACCTCAGTGGGCAGAGAATTCCAGAGATTCACCACCCTCTGGGAGAAGAAGTTCCTCCTCAACTCTGTCTTAAACCGACCCCCCTTTATTTTGAGGCTGTGTCCTCTAGTTTTAACTTCCTTACTAAGTGGAAAGAATCTCTCCGCCTCCACCCTATCCAGCCCCCGCATTATCTTATAAGTCTCCATAAGATCCCCCCTCATCCTTCTAAACTCCAACGAGTACAAACCCAATCTACTCAGCCTCTCCTCATAATCCAAACCCCTCATCTCCGGTATCAACCTGGTGAACCTTCTCTGCACTCCCTCCAATGCCAATATATCCTTCCTCATATAAGGGGACCAATACTGCACACAGTATTCCAGCTGCGGCCTCACCAATGCCCTGTACAGGTGCATCAAGACATCCCTGCTTTTATATTCTATCCCCCTCGCAATATAGGCCAACATCCCATTTGCCTTCTTGATCACCTGTTGTACCTGCAGACTGGGCTTTTGCGTCTCATGCACAAGGACCCCCAGGTCCCTTTGCACGGTAGCATGTTTTAATTTGTTTCCATTGAGATAGTAATCCCATTTGTTATTATTTCCTCCAAAGTGTAGTGACTGGTGAGGTTACAGAGCTGTAGGGGCTGCAGGAGGTTACAGAGATAGGGAGGGTTGTACGGGGATAGAGGAGGTTACAGAGATGGGGAGGGTTGTAAGGGCTGTAGGAGTTTACAGAGATAGGGACGGTTGTAGTGACTGATGAGGTTACAGAGATAGGCTGGGCTGTAGGGGCTGCAGGAGGTTACAGAGATAGGGAGGGCTGGAGGGACTGGAGGACCTTACAGAGATAGGGAGGGTTGTCGGGGCTGCAGGAGGTTACAGAGATATGGAGGGTTGTAGGTGCTGGAGGAGGTTACAGAGATAGGGAGGGTTGTAGGGGCTGGAGGAGGTTACAGAGATAGGGAGGGTTGTAGGGGCTGGAGGAGGTTACAGAGATAGGGAGGGTTGTAGGGGCTGGAGGAGGTTACAGAGATAGGGAGGGTTGTAGAGGCTGGAGGAGGTTACAGAGATAGGGAATGTTGTAGGGGCTGGAGGAGGTTACAGAGATAGGGAGTGTTGTAGGGACTGGAGGAGGTTACAGAGATTGGGAGGGTTGTAGGAGCTGGAGAAGGTTACAGAGATACGGAGAGTTGTAGGACTGGAGGAGGATACAGAGATAGGGAGGGTTGCAGGGGCTGGAGGAGGATACAGATTTATGGATTGTTGTGTTGTAGGTAAAAGACCTCTGACACTATTAGTGGATCAAAGTGCAGGTTTATTTTCACAATTGTGGGAGAAGTGAGGTTCCTAACAGTGGACCCCCAGCCTTCTCTTCGAATATGAGTTAAGAACAGAGTTTTATACCCCTCGGTGTACAGATTCTCGCTGTATGAGCAATCTCCAAGGCCGCGATCGTTCGTCATTGCCTTGAAACAATGGTTTTGCACAAACAAGTTAATCTGATATACATTCAGGAGACAACAGTTTTCCCTTATCTGGTCCAAATGTAAGAAACAATGAATTCTAACCAAAACAATGAATTCTAACAAAAACAATGAATTCTAACAAAAACAATGAATTCTAACAAAAACAATGAATTCTACAGCACTTCTCATACAAGCTCTAAATATCACAGAGGTCACTTTGACACTTTGAATTTTGAAGTTTATTAACCCATTCCCGACTTCAGTTGTATGGACTGGAGGAGGTTATCGAGATAGGGAGGGTTGTAGGTGCTGGAGGAGGTTACAGAGATAGGGAGGGTTGTAGGGGCTGGAGGAAGTTACAGAGATAGGGAGGGTCATCATGACTGGGGAGGTTACAGAGATAGGGAGGGTTGTAGGGGCTGGAGGAGGTTACAGAGATAGGGAGGGTTGTAGGGGCTGGAGGATGTTACGGAGATAGGGAGGGTTGTAGTGACTGGGGAAGTTACAGAGATAGGGAGGGTTGTAGGGGCTGGAGGAGGTTACAGAGATAGGGAGGGTTCCAGTGACTGGGGAGGTTACAGAGATAGGGAGGGTTGTAGGGGCTGGAGGAGGTTACAGAGATAGGGAGGGTTGTAGGGGCTGGAGGATGTTACGGAGATAGGGAGGGTTGTAGTGACTGGGGAAGTTACAGAGATAGGGAGGGTTGTAGGGGCTGGAGGAGGTTACAGAGATAGGGAGTGTTGTAGGGGCTGGAGGAGGTTACAGAGATAGGGAGTGTTGTAGGGGCTGGAGGAGGTTACAGAGATAGGGAGGGTTGTAGGTGCTGGGGGAGGTTACAGAGATAGGGAGGGTTGTAGGGGCTGGAGGAGGTTACAGAGATAGGGAGGGTTGTAGGGGCTGGAGGAGGTTGCAGAGATAGGGAGGGTTGTAGGGGCTGGAGGAGGTTGCAGAGATAGGGAGGGTCATCATGACTGGTGAGGTTACAGAGATAGGGAGTGTTGTCGGGGTTGCAGCAGGTTAGGGAGATAGGGAGCATTGTAGGGGCTGGTGGAGGTTACAGAGATAGGGAGGGTTGTAGGGGCTGGAGGAGGTTACAGAGATAGGGAGCGTTGTAGGGGCTTGAGGAGGTTATAGAGATAGATAGTGAGGGTTGTAGGGGCGAGAGGAGGTTACAGAGATAGGGAGGGTTTTAGGGGCTTGTGGAGGTTACAGAGATAGGGAGGGTTGGAGGGGTAGAGGAGGTTACAGAGGTTGGGAAAGCTGTTGGGGCTGGAGGAGGTTACAGAGATAGGGGGATGGAGGAGGTTACAGAGATAGGGGGGGTTGGAGGAGGTTACATAGATGTGGGGGTTGGCGGAGGTTACAGAGATAGGGAGGGTTGTAGGGGCTGGAGGAGGTTACAGAGATAGGGAGGGTTGTAGGGGCTGGAGCAGGTTACAGAGATAGGGAGGGTTGTAGGAGCTGGAGGAGGTTACAGAGTTAGGGAGGGTTGCCCGGGCTGGAGGAGGTTACAGAGATAGGGAGGGTTGTAGGAGCTGGAGGAGGTTACAGAGATAGGGAGGGTTGTAGGGGCTGGAGGAGGTTACAGAGATAGGGAGGGTTGTAGGAGCTGGAGGAGGTTACAGAGTTAGGGAGGGTTGCCCGGGCTGGAGGAGGTTACAGAGATAGGGAGGGTTGTAGGAGCTGGAGGAGGTTACAGAGTTAGGGAGGGTTGTAGGGGCTGGTGGAGGTTACAGGGATAGGGAGGGTTGTAGGAGGTTACAGAGGTTGGGAGGGCTGTAGTGGTTGGAGGATGTTGCAGAGATAGGGGGGCTTGGAGGAGATTGCAGAGCTATGGAGGGTTGTAGTGACTGGGGAGGTTACAGAGAAAGGGAGGCTTTTAGGGGTTGCAGGAGGTTAGAGAGATAGGTAGGGTTGTCGCGGCTGGAGGAGGTTACAGAGATAGGGAGTGTTGAAGGGGCTGGAGGAGGTTACAGAGATAGGGAGTGTTGAAGGGGCTGGAGGAGGTTACAGAGATAGGGAGTGTTGAAGGGGCTGGAGGAGGTTACAGAGATAGGGAGGGTTGTAGGGGCTGGAGGAGGTTACAGAGATAGGGAGGGTTGTAGGGGCTGGAGAAGTTTACAGAGATAGGGAGGGTTGCAGGGGCTGGAGGATGTTACAGAGATAGTGGCACTTGATTCCCAGGGGGACCAATATCCTGGCAGGAAGGTTGGCTAAGGCTACTGGGGAGAGTTTAAACTAGATAGGTTGGGGGGAGGGGATCAAAATGAGGTGACTGAGAGTGAGGAAGCAAGCTCGCAAACAGAGAAGGGTTATAGGCAGTGCAAGAGTGCGGATGGACAGGGAATAGAGAAGGGGAGAGCTCAGACCAGGCAAGGTGGTGGAGGCGGACACACTGGGAATGTTTAAGACTTATCTAGACAGCCATATGAACGGAGTGAGAATGGAGGGATACAAAAGAATGGTCTAGTTTGGACCAGGGAGCGGCACGGGCTTGGAGGGCCGAAGGGCCTGTTCCTGTGCTGTATTGTTCTTTGTTCTTTTTGTTCTTTGATTGAGATGTGTTTACTTTAATGCCAGGAGTATAGTGAATAAAGGGGACGAGCTCAGAGCGTGGATCGATGCCTGGAAGTGTGATGTGGTGGACATTACGGAGACTTGGATGTCTCAGGGACAGGACTGGATACTCCAGGTGCCGGGATTCAGATGTTTCAGGAAGGACAGGGAGGGAGGCAAGAGAGGGGGTGGAGTGGCACTGCTGATCAGGAATAGTGTCACAGCTGTAGAGAAGGTGTATGCTGTGGAGGGATTGTCCACAGAGTCTCTGTGGGTGGAAGTTCAGAGTGGGAAGGGGCCGGTCACTTTGCTGGGAGTTTTCTATAGGCTGCCCAATAGTAACAGGGAGGTGGAGGAGCAGATAGGGTAACAGATCCTGGAGAGATGCAGTAATAGCAGAGTTGTTGTGATGAGAGACTTTAATTTCCCAAACATAGATTGGAATATTCCTAGGGTAAGGGGATTGGATGGGGAAGAGTTCGTTAGGGCAGCACAGTAGCACAGTGGTTAGCACTGCTGCTTCACAGCTCCAGGGTCCTGGGTTCGATTCCCGGCTTGGGTCACTGTCTGTGTGGAGTTTGCGCATTCTCCTCGTGTCTGCGTGGGTTTCCTCCGGGTGCTCCGGTTTCCTCCCACAGTCCAAAGATGTGTGGGTTAGGTTGAATGGCCATGCTAAAATTGCCCCTTAGTGTCCTGAGATGTGTAGGTTAGAGGGATGAGTGGGTAAAATATGTAGGGATATGGGAGTAGGGTCTGGGTGGGATTGTGTTCGGTGCAGACTCGATGGGCCAAATGGCCTCTTTCTGTACTGTAGGGTTTCTAAGAAGTGGCACCTTCTAAGGTGTGTTCAGGAGGGTTTCCTGACACAGCATGTGGACAAGCCTACAAGAGGAGAGGCTGTACTTGATCTGATACTGACCAATGAACCTGGACAGGTGTCAGGTCTCTCAGTGGGAGAGCATCTTGGGGATAGCGATCATAACTCTATCTCCTTTAGGCTTGCATTGGAAAAAGAGAGGATCAGGCAAGCTAGGAAAGCGTTTATATGGAGTAAGGGGAAATATGAAGACATTAGACAGCAAATCAGAGGAGTAAATTGGAAGGAGGTATTCTCGGGGAAATGTACTGAAGAGAGGTGGCAGTTTTTCAAGGAATGTCTGTCTAGAGTGCTACAGGACAACGTTCCGAGCAGACAGGGAGGAGTTGGTAGGTTAAAGGAACCGTGGTGCACGAAAGCTGTGCGGGACCTAGTCGAGAAGAAAAGGAAAGCGTACAAAAGGTTCAGAGAGCTTGGCGAAGATAGGGATTTAGAAGAGTATACGGCTTGTAGGAAGGGACTAAAGAAGGAAATTAGGAGAGCCAGAAGGGGTCACGAGAAGGCCCTGGCAGGTAGGATTAAGGAAAACCCTAAGGCGTTCTATAAATATGTGAAGAGTAAAAGGATGAGACGTAACGGAATAGGGCCTATAAAAGGTGAAGGCGGGAAAATCTGTATGGAACCAGTAGAAATGGCAGAGGTGCTCAATGAGTATTTTGCCTCGGTTTTCACAGAGGAGAAGGACATGGGTGGATGTACTGTGGGCTTGCGGTGGACTGAAAAGATTGAGTATGTGGACTTTAACAAAGAGGTTGTGCTGGAATCTTTGAATGGCATCAAGGTAGATAAGTCGCCGGGTCCGGATGGGATGTACCCCAGGTTACTGTGGGAGGCGAGGGAAGACATTGCAGAGCCTCTGGCGATGATCTTTGCGTCGTCGATGGAGACGGGAGAGGTGCCGCAGGATTGGAGGATTGCGGATGTGGTTCCTATTTTCAAGAAGGGGAATAGGGATAGCCCAGGAAATTACCTGATGGAGAAGACCCTGAGGGACAGGATATATGAGCATTTAGAGAGGTTTAGTATGCTCAAGAATACTCAGCATGGCTTTGTCAAGGGCAGATCGTGCCTTAAGAGCCTGGAGTTCTTCGAAAATGTGACTAAACACATTGACGAAGGGAAGGCGGTAGATGTGGTTTATATGGATTTTAGCAAGGCGTTCGATAAGGTCCCCCAGGCAAGGCTTCTCGAAAAAGTGAGAGGGCATGGGATCCAAGGGGCTGCTGCCCGGTGGATCCAGAACTGGCTTGCCCAAAGGAGGCAGAGAGTGGGTATAGATGGGTCTTTTTCTAAATGGAGGTCGGTCACCAGTGGTGTGCCCCAGAGATCTGTTCTGGGACCCTTGCTGTTTTGTCATTTTCATAAATGACCTGGATGAGGAAGCGGAGGGATGGGTTGGTAAGTTTGCCGATGACACGAAGGTTGGTGGGGTTGTGGATAGTCTGGAGGGATGTCAGAAGTTACAGAGGGACATAGATAGGATGCAAGACTGGGCGGACAAGTGGCAGATGGACTTCAACCCAGATAAATGAGTCGTGGTCCATTTTGGTAGGTCAAATGGGATGAAGGAGTACAATATAAAGGGAAACACTCTTAGTACTGTAGAGGATCAGAAGGACCTTGGGGTCCGGGTCCATAGGACTCTAAAATCGGCCCCGCAGGTGGAGGAGGTGGCTAAGAAGGCGTATGGTGTGCTGGCCTTTATCAATCGAGGGATTGAGTTTAGGAGTCCGGGGATAATGATGCAGCTATATAAGACCCTCGTCAGACCCCACTTGGAGTACTGTGCTCAGTGCTGGTCGCCTCACTATAGGAAGGATGTGGAAAAGATTGAAAGGGTGCAGAGGAGATTTACAAGGATGTTGCCTGGATTGAGTGGCATGCCTTATGAGGATAGGCTGAGGGAGCTCGGTCTTTTCTCCTTGGAGAGACGAAGGATGAGAGGAGACCTAATAGAGGTATATAAGATGTTGAGCGGCATAGATCGGGTGGACTCTCCGAGGCTTTTTCCCAGGGTGGAAATGTCTGCTACGAGAGGACACAGGTTTAAGGTGCTGGGGGGTAGGTACAGGGGAGATGTTAGGGGTAAGTTTTTCACACAGAGGGTGGTGGGCGAGTGGAATCGGCTGCCGTCAGTGGTGGTGGAGGCGAACTCAATAGGGTCGTTTAAGAGACTCCTGGATGAGTACATGGAGCTTAATAGGATGGAGGGTTATAGGTAGGTCTAGAAGGTAGGGATGTGTTCGGCACAACTTGTGGGGCCGAAAGGCCTGTTTGTGCTGTAGTTTTTCTATGTTCTATGCTCTATAGGGAGGGTTGCAGGGGCTGGAGGATGTTACAGAGAAAGGGAGGGTTGTAGCGGCAGGAGGAGGTTACCGAGATAGGGAGGGTTTTAGTGACTGAGGAGGGTACAGAGATCGGGAGGGTTGTAGTGACAGAGGAGGGTACAGAGATAGGGAGGGTTGTAGTGACTGAGGAGGGTACAGCGATGGGGTGGGTTGTAGGGGCTGGAGGAGGTTACAGAGATAGGGAGAGTTGTAGGGGCTGGAGGAGGTTACAGAGATAGGGAGAGTTGTAGGGGCTGGAGGAGGTTACAGAGTTAGGGAGAGTTGTAGGGGCTGGAGGAGGTTACAGAGTTAGGGAGAGTTGTAGGGGCTGGAGGAGGTTACAGAGATAGGGAGCGTTGTCGGGGCTGCAGGTGGTTACCGGTCAAATGGATAAGCAGGCCATGAATGGGTTTGAAAACGCTGGTTTGTTTTTAACAGCTGGTTGGACCGGTCAGAGAGCTCAGTGAATGATGAGTAAACTGGGCTGTCTGTATTTCCGACCTTTTCAGTCTGAGCCAAAATGCTGCTGTCCCATTTCCAACTCATGCCAGGGCCTGTTCAACCATCTTGGAGCGAGACATGGAGACATTATCCAGAGTTTTGTTATTCTCTGGAATTCTCTCTCTCAAGAATAGTGGATAATCCGCCTCCAATTCCCGATTGAACTCATTCTTGAGTCAACTCAGCAACTGGTTGAATTGAAGTATGTGTGGATACAAACGACTGTGTTCGGAGCAGCAGTCGGCCACTCGGCCCCTCGATCCTGCTCCCCCATTCAATAAGATCATGGCTGACCTGATTGTAACCTCAGCCCCACATTCCTGCCGACCCCCGATAACCTTTCACCCCCTTGTTAGTCAAGAATCTACCCAGCTCTGCCTTAAAAATATTCAGAGATCTCTGCTTCCACTGCCTTAAGGAAGAGAGTTCTAGAGACTCCCCACCCTCTGAGACAAAACATTTCTCCTCATCTCCGTCTTAAATGAGCGACCCCCTTATTTTTAAACAGTGACCCCTGGTTCTAGATTCTCCCACAAGAGGAAACAGCCTCTCCACATCCACCCTATCAATACCCCTCAGGATCCTAATGGCTTTGATCAAGTCGCCTTTTACTCTTCTAAACTCCAGTGGATACAAACCAAACCTCTCCAACCTTTCCTCATAAGACAACCCACCCATCCCAGACAGAGGGAAAGAGGAGATCTGCTGAAAGATCAGCTATGGTCATATTGAGTGGGTGAGCAAGCTTGAGGGACAGATTAGCCTCCTCCTGCTGCTGATTCGCTGTGATATTAGGGGGCCCAGTGGGGTTTCAGATTGTCTCTAGGGCTTGATTTCCCATGTCAAGCTCACAGCTCTATCTCTCCCCTTAACGCTGCCTTTTCCTGTTATCTCTCCTGCATCGCAACGACCAAGCACTAACTTCCAGCATGGATCTCGAGAAGCTGCCAAAGGTTCGCGACGAGGAGCGAGAGAGCATGTTTGGATACGTTCACGGAGTCTCGGGCCCAGGTGAGAGACACTCCAAGAGAGAGGGGACTCAGAGAGACACCAGTCAGTGTACAGATATCTCCCTGAGAGAGAGGGACTGAGAGACACCAGTCAGTGTACAGATATCTCCCTGAGAGAGAGGGACTGAGAGACACCAGTCAGTGTACAGATATCTCCCTGAGAGAGAGGGACTGAGAAACCAGTCAGTGTACAGATATCTCGTTGAGAGTGCAGGACTGAGAGACACCAGTCAGTGTACAGATATCTCCCTGAGAGGGACTGAGAGACACCAGTCAGTGTACAGATATCTCCCTGAGAGAGAGGGACTGAGAGACACCAGTCAGTGCACAGATATCTCCCTGAGAGAGAGGGACAGAGAGACACCAGTCAGTGTACAGATATCTCCCTGAGAGAGAGAGACTGAGAGACACAGTCAGTGTACAGATATCTCCCTGAGAGAGAGAGACTGAGAGACACAGTCAGTGTACAGATATCTCCCTGAGAGAGAGGGACTGAGAAACCAGTCAGTGTACAGATATCTCGTTGAGAGTGCAGGACTGAGAGACACCAGTCAGTGTACAGATATCTCCCTGAGAGGGACTGAGAGACACCAGTCAGTGTACAGATATCTCCCTGAGAGAGAGGGACTGAGAGACACCAGTCAGTGTACAGATATCTCCCTGAGAGAGAGGGAGTGAGAAACCAGTCAGTGTACAGATATCTCGTTGAGAGTGCAGGACTGAGAGACACCAGTCAGTGTACAGATATCTCCCTGAGAGGGACTGAGAGACACCAGTCAGTGTACAGATATCTCCCTGAGAGAGAGGGACTGAGAGACACCAGTCAGTGCACAGATATCTCCCTGAGAGAGAGGGACAGAGAGACACCAGTCAGTGTACAGATATCTCCCTGAGAGAGAGGGACTGAGAGACACCAGTCAGTGTACAGATATCTCCCTGAGAGAGAGAGACTGAGAGACACAGTCAGTGTACAGATATCTCCCTGAGAGAGAGAGACTGAGAGACACAGTCAGTGTACAGATATCTCCCTGAGAGAGAGGGACTGAGAAACCAGTCAGTGTACAGATATCTCGTTGAGAGTGCAGGACTGAGAGACACCAGTCAGTGTACAGATATCTCCCTGAGAGGGACTGAGAGACACCAGTCAGTGTACAGATATCTCCCTGAGAGAGAGGGACTGAGAGACACCAGTCAGTGTACAGATATCTCCCTGAGAGAGAGGGACTGAGAGACACCAGTCAGTGTACAGATATCTCCCTGAGAGAGAGGGACTGAGAAACCAGTCAGTGTACAGATATCTCGTTGAGAGTGCAGGACTGAGAGACACCAGTCAGTGTACAGATATCTCCCTGAGAGGGACTGAGAGACACCAGTCAGTGTACAGATATCTCCCTGAGAGAGAGGGACTGAGAGACACCAGTCAGTGCACAGATATCTCCCTGAGAGAGAGGGACAGAGAGACACCAGTCAGTGTACAGATATCTCCCTGAGAGAGAGGGACTGAGAGACACCAGTCAGTGTACAGATATCTCCCTGAGAGGGACTGAGAGACACCAGTCAGTGTACAGATATCTCCCTGAGAGAGAGGGACTGAGAGACACCAGTCAGTGTACAGATATCTCCCTGAGAGGGACTGAGAGACACCAGTCAGTGTACAGATATCTCCCTGAGAGAGAGGGACTGAGAGACACCAGTCAGTGTACAGATATCTCACTGAGAGAGAGGGACTGAGAGACACCAGTCAGTGTACAGATATCTCCCTGAGAGAGAGGGACTGAGAGACACCAGTCAGTGTACAGATATCTCCCTGAGAGAGATAGAGACTGAGAGACACCAGTCAGTGTACAGATATCTCACTGAGAGAGAGGGACTGAGAGACACCAGTCAGTGTACAGATATCTCCCTGACAGAGAGAGACTGAGAGACAGCAGTCAGTGTACAGATATCTCCCTGAGAGAGAGAGACTGAGAGACACCAGTCAGTGTACTGATATCTCCCTGAGAGAGAGGGACTGAGAGACACCAGTCGGTGCACAGATATCACCCTGAGAGGGACTGAGGAACATGTGTCATAATTTCCTTTGTCTATCTGTCTCTCTCTGCAGTCGTCCTAGCATCCAATATGTCCGGTGCTGCTATGTATGAGTTGGTGCGAGTTGGCCACAGTGAGCTGGTGGGTGAGATTATCCGCCTGGATGGCGAGATGGCAACAGTCCAAGTTTACGAGGAGACTTGTATCCTTTGCCAACACTCTCCGGGGGAGTGGAGGGGCACAGGTGGAGTTTGGCCCATTGTGTGGGCTACCTGAGTTAAGGCCTCTTGGGTAGGCCGGGAACCTGGGCCTCTTGGGTAGGCCGGGACCCTGGGCCTCTTGGGTAGGCCGGGACCCTGGGCCTCTCGGGTAGGCCGAGGCCCTGGAGCCTGGGCCTCTCGGGCAGGCCGGGAGCCTGGGCCTCGCGGGTGGGCCGGCAGGATGAGCCTCGTGGGTGGGCCGGGAGCCTGGGCCTCGCGGGTGGGCCGGGAGGCTGGGCCTCGCGGGTGGGCCGGGAGCCTGGGCCTCGCGGGTGGGCCGGGAGGCTGGGCCTCGCGGGTGGGCCGGGAGGCTGAGCCTTGTGGGTGGGCCGGGAGCCTGGGCCTCGCGGGTGGGCCGGGAGCCTGGGCCTCGCGGGTGGGCCGGGAGGCTGGGCCTTGCGGGTGGGCCGGGAGCCTGGGCCTCGCGGGTGGGCCGGGAGCCTGGGCCTCGCGGGTGGGCCGGGAGCCTGGGCCTCGCGGGTGGGCCGGGAGCCTGGGTCTCTGCCACGTTGGTGTCCTGAGCAGACCCTCACAGCTGGCGTGTCGGTCGGGGACCCGGTCCTGCGGACAGAGAAGCCCCTCTCTGTGGAGCTGGGTCCTGGGATCATGGGCTCCATCTTTGACGGGATCCAGCGGCCCCTCTTTGACATCTGGCAGATGACTGAGAGCATCTACATCCCACGGGGGGTCAACGTCAGCCCGCTGCCCACCCACACCAAATGGGAGTACACTCCAGAGCCAAATATCAGGGTAAGGAATGGGGGTGAGGTGTGTGGGAGGGGGAGAGAGCGAGGAGAGTGAGGAATTGAGGCAGAGGTGGAGAGAGAGGGGAGAGGGACAGAGATGGTGAGGGATAGAGATAAAGAGAAACGGAGGGAGGAAAGAGAGGGAGTGAGAGAGGGAGAGAGACAGAGGGAGGGAGTAAGAGGAGGGAGAGGAGGAAGAGAGGCAGAGGGGGAGAGAGAGGTAATGAAAGAGAAAAAAAATTGATGAAAGGGGTGAGAGGCAGGGAGGGGTGAATGACAGAGGGTGGGAGGGAAATGGAAGGAGGGAGAGTGGGAAAAGAAGGATGGGAGGGAGTGAGAGACAGAGAGATAGGGAGTTGGGGAAGTCTGATGGAACCTGAGGGAGAGTCAGAGAGAGTGAGAGTCAGTGGTGGAGACAGATGAGAGGTGGATTAGAATGGCAGAGTTGGAGGCAGAGATGGAGAGTCTGTGACAGTCTGAAGGAGAGATGGAGAAAATGTGAAAGGGCCACATGGAGAGAGTGTGAAACAGTTGGAGAGAGATATGGAGAGTGTGTCAGCGTCATAAGGAGAGATGGAGAGAGTGTGAGACAGAGTTGGACCGAGAGATGGAGCGAAGGTAACGCAGCCCCGAGGGAGAGACGGAGTCAGTGTGACAGACTCAGATGGAGAGGGAGTGAGTGAGAGATTTGGAGGGACGAATGGAGAGAGTGTGACTCGGATAGAGTGAGTGTGACAGGTTTGGAGGGAGAGATGGAGTGAGTGTGACAGATTTGGAGGGAGAGATGGAGAGAGTGTGGCAGACTCGGATAGAGTGAGTGTGACAGACTCGGATGGGGCGAGTGTGGGGCGAGTGTGGCTGGTGCGGATGGGGCGAGTGTGGCAGGCGCGGAGGGGGATGGGGTGAGTGTGGCAGGCGCGGAAGAAGGGGTGCAGTGTGCCCCTACATTCACGGTACCATCCTGCCTCCTCTCAGGTAGGGAGTCACGTCACTGGCGGAGATGTTTACGCCTCGGTTTTTGAGAACTCCCTGATCAAACACAAGATCCTGATTCCCCCCAAGAGCAAGGGGACAGTGACCTTCATCGCACCTCCCGGGCACTATGATGTGACGGTGAGTATAACTGCGATCCTTCAGCAGTGAGAATGGTGTGACTGACTGGCCTGGGGAGCGCGGCATCCGGTGCGGGGAGCGCGGCGTCCGGCGCGGGGAGCGCGGCGTCCGGCGCGGGGAGCGCGGCGTCCGGCGCGGGGAGCTCAGCGTCCGGCGCGGGGAGCTCAGCGTCTGGCGCGGGGAGCTCAGCGTCTGGCGCGGGGAGCTCAGCGTCCGGCGCGGGGAGCTCAGTGTCCGGCGCGGGAGCGTGACTGACCGGCGCGGGGAGCTCAGTGTCCGGCGCGGGGAGCGCGGCGTCTGGCGCGGGGAGCTCAGCGTCCGGCGCGGGGAGCTCAGTGTCCGGCGCGGGAGCGTGACTGACCGGCGCGGGGAGCTCAGTGTCCGGCGCGGGGAGCTCAGTGTCCGGCGTGGGGAGCGTGACTGACCAGCGCGGGACCGTGACTGACCAGCGCGGGAGCGTGACTGACCGGTGCGGGGAGCGCAGTGACCGGCGCGGGAGTGTGACTGACCGATGCGGGGAGCGCAGTGACCGGCGCGGGAGTGTGACTGACTGGCATGGGGAGCGTGACAGACCGGCGCGGGAGTGTGACTGACCGGCATGGGGAGCGTGACAGACCGGCGCGGGAGCGTGACTGACCGGCGCGGGAGCGTGACTGACCGGCGCGGGAGCGTGACTGACCGGCGCGGGAGCGTGACTGACCGGCGCGGGATTACGCTGTTGCCCTTTCTCTCCCTCTCTCAGGATGTGCTGATGGAGCTGGATTTTGAAGGGGTGAAAGACCAGCTGACCATGGTACAAGTGTGGCCGGTGCGTCAGATCCGGCCGGTCACTGAGAAGCTGCCCTGTAATCACCCTCTGCTGACGGGGCAGCGGGTGCTGGACGCCCTTTTCCCGTGAGTGTCTCTCCCTCTCTCCCTGAGTCTCACCCGCGACGTCAAAGAACAAAGACCAATACAGCACAGGAACAGGCCCTTCGGCCCTCCAAGCCCACGCCGCTCCCTGGTCCAAACTAGACCATTCTTTTGTATCCCTCCATTCCCACTCCGTTCATGTGGCTATCTAGATAAGTCTTAAACGTTCCCAGTGTGTCCGCCTCCACCACCTTGCCTGGCAGCGCATTCCAGGCCCCCACCACCCTCTGTGTAAAATATGTCCGTCTGATATCTGTGTTAAACCTCCCCCCCCTCACCTTGAACCTATGACCCCTCGTGAACGTCACCACCGACCTGGGGAAAAGCTTCCCACCGTTCACCCTATCTATGCCTTTCATAATTTTATACACCTCTATTAGGTCACCCCTCATCCTCCGTCTTTCCAGTGAGAACAACCCCAGTTTACCCAATCTCTCCTCATAACTGAGCCCCTCCATACCAGGCAACATCCTGGTAAACCTCCTCTGTACTCTCTCCAAAGCCTCCACGTCCTTCTGGTAGTGTGGCGACCAGAACTGGACGCAGTATTCCAAATGCGGCCAAACCAACGTTCTATACATCTGCAACATCAGACCCCATCATACTCTATCATCACCCACCCCCCTGTCTTTGCGAAACCCCCTCCCCCCCAGACTGTGGGACTCCTCACACCCCCAAGTGTGGGATTCCTCCCATCCACCCACACTGTGAGACTCCTCCCCCGAGACTGTGAGACTCCTCCCCCAGACTGAGACTCCTGCCCCCAGACTGTGAGACTCCTGCCCTAGACTGCGAGGCTCCTCCCCCAGACTGTGAGACACCTCCCCCCAGACTGAGACTCCTCCCCCAGACTGAGACTCCTCCCCCTAGACTGAGACTCCTCCCCTAGACTGAGACTCCTCCCCTAGACTGAGACTCCTCCTCCTAGACTGAGACTCCTCCCCTAGACTGTGAGACTCCTCCCCCTAGACTGTGAGACTCCTCCCCCCAGCCTGTGAGACTCCTGCCCCCAGACTGTGAGGCTCCTCCCCGCAGTCTGCGAGGCTCCTCCCCCCAGTTTGCGAGGCTCCTCCCCCCAGTTTGCAAGGCTCCTCCCCCCAGTCTGCGAGGCTTCTCCCCCCAGTCTGCGAGGCTTCTCCCCCCATCTGCAAGGCTCCCCCCCATCTGCAAGGCTCCTCCCCTCAGTCTGCGAGGCTCCTCCCCCCAGTCTGTGAGGCTCCTCCCCCCAGTCTGTGAGACTCCTCACCCCCAGACCGTGAGACTCCTCCCCTGAGACTCCTCCCCCCAGATTCTGAGACTCCTCCCCCCAGATTCTGAGACTCCTCACCCCAGATTCTGAGACTCCTCCCCCCAGATTCTGAGACCTCTCCCCCCATTTTCTGAGACTCCTCCCCCCAGATTCTGAGACTCCTCCCCCCATATTCTGAGACTCCACCCCCAGATTCTGAGGCTCCACCCCCAGACTGTGTCTCCTCCCCCAGACTGAGATTCCTCCCCCCAGACTGAGATTCCTCCCCCCAGACTGAGACTCCTCCCCCCAGACTGAGACTCCTCCCCCCAGATTCTGAGACTCCTTCCCCCGATTCTGAGACTCCTCCCCCCGGATTCTGAGGCTCCTCCCCTCAGACTGTGAGTCTCCTCCCCCCAGACTGAGACTCCTCCCCCCAGACTGAGACTCCTCCCCCCAGACTGAGACTCCTCCCCTGAGACTCTGAAACTCCTCCCCTCAGATGTTGAGACTCCTCCCTCAGATTCTGAGACTCCTCCCTCAGATTCTGAGACTCCTCCCCCCAGACTGAGGCTCCTCCCCCCAGACTGTGAGGCTCCTCCCCCCAGACTGTGAGGCTCCTCCCCAGACTGAGACTCCTCCCCCAGACTGAGACTCCTCCCCCAGACTGAGACTCCTCCCCCCAGACTGAGGCTCCACCTCCCAGACTGAGGCTCCTCCCCCCAGACTGTGAGGCTCCTCCCCCCAGACTGTGAGGCTCCTCTCCCCAGTCTGTGAGGCTCCTCCCCCCAGTCTGGGAGGCTCCTCCCCCCAGACTGTGAGGCTCCTCCCCCCCAGACTGTGAGGCTCCTCCCCCCAGTCTGAGAGGCTCCTCCCCAAGCCTGTAAGGCTCCACCCACAGTCTGTGAGACTCCTCACCCCAGTCTGAGACTCCTCACCCCCAGACCGTGAGACTCCGCCCCTGAGACTTCTCCCCCCAGATTCTGAGACTCCTCCCCCATATTCTGAGACCCCTCCCCCCAGATTCTGAGACTCCTCCGGGCAGATTCTGAGACTCCTCCCCCCAGATTCTGAGACTCCTCCCCCCAGATTCTGAGGCTCCTCCCCAAAGATTCTGAGACTCCTCCCCCCAGACTGTGTGTCTCCTCCCCCAGACTGAGATTCCTCCCACCAGACTGAGACTCCTCCCCCCAGACTGTGAGACACCTCCCCGAGACTCTTAAACTCCTCCCCCCAGATTCTGAGACTCCTCCCCCCAGATTCTGAGACTCCTCCCCCCAGACTGAGACTCCTCCCCCCAGACTGAGACTCCTCCCCCAGACTGAGACTCCTCCCCCCAGACTGAGATTCCTCCCCCAGACTGTGAGGCTCCTCCCTCCCAGACTGTGAGGCTCCTCCCTCCCAGACTGTGAGGCTCCTCCCCCCCAGACTGTGAGACTCCTCCCCCCCAGACTGTGAGACTCCTCCCCCCAGACTGTGAGGCTCCTCCCCCCAGACTGTGAGGCCCCTCCCCCCCAGACTGTGAGGCCCCTCCCCCAGACTGTGAGACTCCTCCCCCCCAGACTGTGAGACTCCTCCCCACCCCCCCCCCGCGTCCGCCCCCCACCGACTATTTATTGCATGTGCAATCTTGCCCTCTGACTTTGGGTGACCTTATTTGACCCAGGTTCACCCCATGACGCCCCGATTGACAAATTGTTTTAACCTCTCATCCGCCATGTCCCCAGTAGCACCCGCCCAACCCGCTTAACCTCATTTAACCCCGACGTGGCCCAGTTAAGCTGATTTGAGCCTGTTGATGTCTGTTTGTCAACCTGTCACCCGCTTGCTTCTTTTTGCCACTCCCTCCCAACAATCCAGGTGCGTTCTGGGAGGAACGACAGCCATTCCCGGGGCATTTGGCTGCGGTAAAACGGTCATCTCCCAGTCCCTGTCCAAATTCTCCAACAGCGACGTCATTGTCTACGTGGGATGTGGAGAGAGAGGCAATGAAATGGCGGAGGTGCTGAGAGACTTCCCTGAGGTAATGAGGCACGCGGTGGCAAGGGGCGGAGGGAAGGATGTGGGAGTCTCTGACCAGGGACTGGGGGTGGGGGGGGGAGTCTGGGGCTCTCACACAGTCTGAGACAGGGATTGAGGTTCGGGGAGGGGCAGTGAGGGGTAGAAAGGTTTGAAGGAGGGAATGCGGTGGGTGTCCCCTGGCTGTACCCCATCCCCGCCTCCGCCCTGTATCCATGGTAACACTTCCTTCTCTCCAGCTGACAATGGAGGTCGATGGGAAGATGGAGAGCATCATGAAGAGAACCGCCCTGGTTGCCAATACCTCCAACATGCCAGTGGCAGCCCGGGAGGCCTCAATCTACACTGGTGAGTGCCCATCTACCCACACGCTCAACTCTGACCTCTGACCCCGCCATCTCTGACCATCATCCAACTCACCTTCTAATCCCATGTCCCTTACCAACCTGAGCAACCTCACCCTCCGACCTTCTCACCACGTGACCCCTGACCCTTCCTGCCACACCAACCCCTGACATTCTCACTCTTTTTCCTCTGAATTTCTTTGACTTTGTCCTCAGACCTTTTTGCCCCCTTCACCCTCTGACCTTCACCCCCATTGCCCTCTGATGATCTTCCACTTTGACCTCTGTCCTGCAACTGCCTCATCCTCAGACCTTCTCCGTCCTTGCCCTCTGACATTCTCCAGGCTCGCTCTCTGACCTTCTTGCACATCAGCCTCTGATCTTTGCCTACCGTGCC